>NC_048301.1:14751250-14814909 GCF_013100865.1 Trachemys scripta elegans | reverse complement strand
GTTTGCTGGGCAGCCTCCAGACCCTGCGCCCCCGGCTGGGCGCTTCCCCTCCCGGGCTCCAGCTGTGCTGGCGAAGCGCAGGCCGGGGGCGCAGGGTCTGGGGGCTGCCCGGCAAACCGTGAAGCCGGTAGCACTCAGGCTGCCCTTTCGGCGTGGCTGGGAGTGGGAGGGGGCAGGGAAGGGGCGGAGTTGGGGCAGGGCTGGGGGTGGGGAAATGGGCGGGGCCAGGGCCCGTGGAGGGTCCTCTTTTTTTATTTGCTAGATATGGTAACCCTAGGTCAACAAGCTACCAGGGTCCCTTTTCCACCAGACGTTCCAGTCGAAAACCGAACACCTGGCAACCCTACTGCCAGTTTTTTGGGGGTTTTTTATTAACACAAACATGCAGCTAGTCTTGAGAAAACCCATACTGAGCTACAAGTTTCACAAATATGTGCTTTTACACTTGCAACTTTAAGCTTCGACATTTTCAATATGTAATATATTTCACCAAGATTGTTCTTTATACAAGTATTCTACCCCTTCCAAAGTGAAAATATAGCTCTCTTAGGAAGTTCATTGTTTTTATATATTTACCCATTTTAAAGGTTCCATTGCTTTTATGACTCTGATTGGAAATCTGCTCTAAATAGGAAAACTATATCCACAGTAGAAGAAAACAGCGGCAGTGGTTAATGATGCCATCTAGTGGCATAGATGTTCTTCATGTTCCTTTCAATATATAGTAAATTGAAACTAAATGTGCGTGGCCATCAATTAAATTATCCTTCTCACAGCCTCTGAATGTCAATACACCATCTGTTCACCTGCTGTGTGGGAGTTCAGTCATCTTCTTGGCAGCCATATTATTCTAGAGCAATTACCTGTGTCTTTATCACCTATTGTGCTTCATCATCTTTTCATCATGTGTAAAACCAACCACTTTATTACTACAATTTCTGTAGGCAGCACAGTCCTGTTAGTTACCATGGAGATGATCGGTCATAAAAAGAAAGTCTACATTTGAAGTAGCAAACGCTGTGGGGGAGGGGCACTGGGAAATGGGGGGCTGAAATAAGTTTATTTCCCATCTTGGAAAGAAGAATCACAGTTTTATATGGCAGCACCGTAGTAATGGGATTGAGGTGTGACCAGCAACCTAGTTAGGGATCTATCAAGCTTTCCAATATACAGGATGACTCAAATGACTTAGAGGCAAAACTATGTACCAGAGAGACCTGACTTCACTTTCTGGGCTGCTCTTAGGGTATGTCTACACTGCAAATAAAGTGTTTTCTTAACTCAGGGTAGCTAATCCAGGCTAAAATAGTAGTGACAATATGGCATCTTGGCTTTTAAATCGGGTTAGCAGCTCACGGTCAATCTCCGTCTCCCCTGTGGGCTTTAACTCAAACTGTTCACTTGCATAAGAGTCCAGTTGCCATGTCTTCACTACTACATTAACTCACGTTAGCTAAGCTGACTTAAGAACATACCCTCGAAAGGACATTTTGTCATCATGATAAATCAGCAGTTGGGGCGGTAGACAAGGTGGCAGAAATCCCCATTGCGGTGACTGTCCCCAACAGAGGCAGTCAGTTTTGCTCTGTTTTATGCCTTCTCCTGCCGTTATCCTTCAATTAACTGACTTCTAGCCTGACTTCAGTCTATGTTTATGCTGTTAGCTTTCATCTCTTCCACAGATCTCTTTCTAGACCTCCTCTTTCCACTTGCTTCTTTTTCCCCATATAGCTGCATTTGCACATTTCCACTCTCCCACCCCCACCTGGTGTTTTCCTTTTTTCTCCCCATATTTTCATCATTAGACCCCATATGCTTTTTCTCTCCACTCATGCTGTTCCTCCCTGCACTTCCTTTGGGGCTTTTTAATTCTTTTCTAGTTCTCTGTTCCCATCATTTCAGGCTCCAAGTGCTCTCTCGTTATTTCTAGGTAGCGTTCTGTAAAATAGTACCAAGCCACAAAGTGCAAGCATCGTGCTGTCACTGTCAGCATTTGAGAGACATGTGAAGAAATGGAGAATAAAAGGAGAGTAAATGAAAAAGGAAAGTTAAGAAGAAGTAGAGATTAGATCTCAGGAAGAATCCAAAAGCAGAGCTACCATTAAACTAAAGCACCAAGTACCTAGAAAACTGACTACTTGCTCAGAAGGTACGGAATTTTTAAATGAGACTTCTTGATGTTTCTTTTACCCAGAGGTCCTCGAAAGTTCATTTGATCATGAAGCCCTTTTCCAACTCAGTCCTTGGTGTAAGATGTGCCAAAAGGAGAATGAAATGAGGGATTGACAAGGGCACAGAGAGAGGAAATTCCTTGAGCTGTGAGTGGTTTAATCACTTCACAGAGGCAACAGTTCCTGTTCTTCTAAAATCATTCAAGTATCAAAGCCAAGGAAGAAATTCCCGTATCCCAGATCTACTATATATTTGACATCTTATTTTGCACACACTTAAGAATAATATGCTGGTGACATTTTGACAGAACTGCCTTTTGCAAACCAAACAAACTACATCGAAGGGCAAGCTGTCGTACTCCTGCAGAGCCACAACAGACAACAAATCCACACTGGTAATTCACCACCATCTATAATGTCAATCCAGGCTCCTGCGGGGCACTCATCCCACCATGTATCAACATTCACTAGTACTACATAACTAAAGACAATCTGATCAATGCAACCACACCACAAACATACCTCCTCATCTCTGGGCCAGATCCATGTCTAGTGTAATTCCACCTAGAACTAAAGTACCTGCATATGGCCCATGTGTCTAATTCTGCAAACTAAACACCTCTGTTTTCGATGTGTGATTTGTAGAAGTCCCAGGGCACCATCATGCTAGGTGCAATACAAACACATGGTAAAAGACAGTCCCTGCCCTGAAGAGCTAACAGCCTAAGTAGACAAGACAGACAACGGGTTGGAGGGGAAATTGAAGCACCAAGCCAGAGGCCATATAGCAGCTTAGTGGCAGAGCAGGTAATCGACCTTAGATTTCATGAGTGCCACTCCAGTCCCTGATCCACCAGGCTGCCTAAAATCTCACACCTAAATACTGCAGAGACTTTATTAGCACCTTGTCCTCTTTCCTTTACACTTTGTAATATTCGTATTGCCACACACAAAAATTCATTCTTCTCTGATCAAAGCTGTTTTAATTATTTCAGTTCATGGCACATTTTCTATCCTCATTCAGCTGCAGGCTCTATACGTTTGATAAAACTTCAAGAACTAAAACACTCGCCCAGGATGACAGCTGGCTAAGCGTGCGACAGAAACCCTCAGTCAGCTCTAACCACGGCAGCACACCCAGCTGAGAGAGCAGTGGAGACTGGTTTCAAAGGCAGCCCCTGTCCTGTTCTCCACGGCTGGTGAGATAGCGACCATGAACTGGGGTATCAGAGGGTGGAAGTGTAAATCACGTGGAGCAGGGCTCCTCCGAGCTGGAGGGTTCAGGGAGAGTCACTAGTCGAACTACGGGCGGTTCCTAGGTCATATCAGGAACACTCCGTGGCAGTAATACACCCACTTTACTGATCGTCCTGACATATCTGTTGTCTCACAAAGTTTTACGGCTTTTTGGCTGAGCAGTAATTAAAGCCAACGACTGAGGTTGAAACAGATTTGTGGCACAATAGCTATGAGAAATTGAGAAAAGGGCCTCCCCGACAATAAGAAAGGGGGAAGAGGAGAAAGATCCTTTTGACTCCATGTCAGCAGACTGAGCTCTTTAACGTATCATCTGGGACTCCCCACTAGCCATTTTCTGGCCTTGTAGAAAAGGTTTATTGCTGCCCTGGGAGCAGGGAGTGTCATTCCACTGCTGTTTATTACTATTATGGATGTACAATGACAACAGTGGACTCTAGGGGCATCATCTGCTGGACCTTTAGAGTGAAGGCAAACACACAGCAGCAGACTGGTAAAGTGCAAACACAAGTGCTGAGGCCTTTCATCCCTTCATCGGGGCTTATACACGCACCAGCCTGTATGCCTGTACCAAACAAATCCAGGATCTTTGTCCCTAGGAGCTAAGACTGCCATTTCCTCCTCCTCTAAAACCGACTGTTTAAAGTGAATATAATGCTTACAGACAGCCCTGAAGATCAAATCTCTCTTTTCCCCAGAGGTACAGGGCAGGGAGGAGGAACACTGCATCCACATCATCTTTGAAAAGTCATGGAAGACGGGAGAGATTCCAGAAGACTGGAAAAGGGCAAATATAGTGCCCATCTATAAAAAGGGAAATAAGGATAACCCGGGGAATTACAGACCAGTCAGCTTAACTTCTGTACCTGGAAAGATAATGGAGCAAATAATTAAGCAACGATTAAAGGTCTAGAAAACATGACCTGTGAGGGAAGATTGAAAAAACTGGGTTTGTTTAGTCTGGAAAAGAGAAGACTGAGAGAGGACATAGTAACAGTTTTCAAGTACGTAAAAGGTTGTTACAAGGAGGGAGAAAAATTGTTCGTCTTAACCTCTGAGAATAGGACAAGAAGCAATAGACTTAAATTGCAGCAAGGGAGGTTTAGGTTGGACATTAGGAAAAACTTCCTGTCAGGGTGGTTAAGTACTGTAATAAATTGCCTAGGGAGGTTGTGGAATCTCCATCATTAGAGATTTTTAAGAGCAGGTTAGACAAACACCTGTCAGGGATGGTCTAGATAATACTTAGTCCTGCCATGAGTGCAGGAGACTGGATCAGATGACCTCTCGAGGTCCCTTCCAGGTCTACGATTCTATGCCTCATGACCTGGAACAGCCTGTAGGAATGAAAGGGCAGCACCAGTCTCTTTGTCCATTCACTCGCAGACCTCGCTGCCGACATTTGTCACCTAACCTATAAGCTCCTCCAGTCAGGGGCCCAGCCTGTTGTTGGTCTGCAAAGTGTCATACACACCTGAGGCCACAGGTGCTGGAACTAGGGGTGCTGAGGGTGCTGTTGCATCCCCTGGCTTGAAGTGGTTCCTATCATATACAGGGCATACAGTTTGATTCAATGGCTCTCAGCACCGTCACTATACAAATTGTTCCAGCACCGTGCCTGAGGCACTGTACAAACACCACACACCAAAACCAAGTGAGGCCAATTTTACTGGTAGCTTTTGTGACTTATCTCCTACTAGGAACTGGACTGAGATCTCCAATTCATTCTGCTTAGCACCTATCAGACAGTAACAAATTTCAGCAATCCCTCCCCCAGTGGGAGGGCTGAGATCTGGAAGCAAAGAGGCAATCCCCTGAGCCATCCCATTCTCCTATTACTTCATTTCACTTTAAACCACGCAGCTAAAAATTCCTTTGATTAGCTCAATGGCAGATGAACTCCACAGGGCATTCACACTTGCTGGCTACAGAAGTGGAAAAAGGAGAGTTTGTATATCTTTACTGCTCCACCACAGTGAAAATCTTATGGTCCCAGATACACAGGTGCATCTCCGATCGCAGCTGGCAGAATGGAGTTGCAAATATTTATTATTTGTATTGTGGTATGCCTTGAAGCCCAGCCACCAACCAGGACCCCATTGTGCTAGGCACTGTACAAATACACATCTGAAGGCAGGATTAGAAAGTTTAGCACAACTGTCAACTCTCCATCCAGCCCTAAATGCTAGCCATCATCAACAACAAGCTAGAGCAAATTTATTAAAGCAAGACAAAGTGTGGAGATGAAAATAATCACACAGAAGTGAAGACAGATTTAAGTCAATTATGCAAGCAAGACTCCATTATATTTATGTTTCAGAGGAGTATCTTCATTTCCTGCAGCTCTTGAGTGCACATGTGTATGAAGTGGTAGGTAACAGACAAAATCTTGAGTATTTGGTACATCCCCAATGAGCAAAATCTTCCAGAGTCATTTTAATGGGTGTTCTAAGCCAGAGGTGGGCAAACTACGGCCCGCAGGCCACATCTGGCCTGTGGGACCATCCTGCCCGGCCCTTGAGCTCCCAGATGGGGAGGCTAGCCCCCGGTCCCTCCCCTGCTGTCCCCCCTCCGCCTCAGCTCGCCATGCCACCAGCACTCTGGGCAGCAGGGCTGCGAGCTCCTGCCTGTGTGTGTATTAAATTGCTCCCCGTAGGAATGTGCTACTTACAGTGTACTACTTACGGCTGCCAGTCCTGGTGCTCTGAGCGGCATGGTAAGGGGGTGGGGAGCAGGGGGGTTGGAAAAGGGGCAGGGCATCTTGGGAGGCAGTCAGAGGACAGGGAGCAGGGCCTGCTGGATAGGCGTGGGAGGCCCGGGGGGCCTGTCAGGGGGCGGGGGTGTGGATAGGAGTCAGGGGACAAGGAGCAGGGGGGGTTGGATGGGTCGGGGGTTCTGAGAGGGGCAGTCAGGGGGCGGGAAGTGGGAGGGGGCGGATAGGAGGTGGGGGCAGATAGGGGGTGGGGGCCAGGCTGTTTGGGGAGATACAGCCTTCCCGGCCCTCCATACAGTTTTGGAACCCAGATGTGGCCCTCAGGCCAAAATGTTTGCCCACCCCTGTTCTAAACACTCCTGCATTGTACTCCATCAATTTTTATCTGCTTCTCCCAATGATCGTAAAGATACTTATGCTGAACACAAAAGCTCTTTACACTACAGACAAGCCAATTACTCCCTGCTAGCTTGATTACAGCAGCTGACATCATGTTTCTGCCATTTATGGGAAAGCAGCACAGGCCTTGCTTACCTGGGGCTTATGTGTGGCTTTACCCCCCATATGGGGCAGTGTGTAGCTGGGCTGTCCCAAAAGCAGATTGTGAATTTGGGCTGGCCAGTCCGCTTCCTGGTTCCACCACTGCTCCAGGTGCTGTGTCCTACACCAGCGCTATACCCGGCACAGAATACAGCCCTGGGAGTGCCGGGCGGAGCCAAGGCTGTGTCTATTCCCTGCCTCTTCCTACACACATGCACTGGGATAAGACCTAGCAACATTGATAAAGCTACTCTCGTCAGACAATATGGGGAGAGTGTGGAAGACAGTAAGGGCACTTCCTCATGGCCCCTCGGTCCCCTGGGTGGATGTGCAGGATGAGATACCAACTGGCCCTTCCATTTTTGCTCATTCCAGATACTGTTGCAAGAACTAACTCCTGAGCTGTGGATATGTTAAAATAGCAGCCACTGTGTCCTAATGGAGTAATTCCCCTGGACTGGGGTGCCAGGGGCCCACAGTGAGATCACTCAATCAGGCCAAATGACAAGGAATGGGGCAGCCGATTCCCCAAACTGGTGGTTATTTCTTATACTTGGATTCACCAAGCCAACAACAAAACAGCTTCTACAACACCTTACTGGTTACCCAGAAATACAGTTCCCTTAAAGCAAACTAGCCTTGAGCTCCCATCCAGACAGCCAAGTCATATATGATGAGGATTACTGAAAATCTTGTTCATCTTATAAAAAATTCTACCAATCCCAAAGGATCGAACACATTACCCACCAGGTCAGTGAATATCTCAGATCTTACCCAAATACACACTTACAGACAATTCTTATTAACTAAACTAAGATTTATTAAAAAAGAAAAAAAAAGAACATTGGTTAAAAGATCATCGTATATATAGATATGAATAAAGTTCTTAGGTCAGTTTCACAGTAGAGATGGTGATCTTTAGAGATGCAAAGAGCCCTTTCAGAATAAGTTCCATAAATTATAGTCCAATGTCCAATATCAGGGTGACCCAGTCTGGAGCTGGGGACCTCAGTCTTGAGACTCAAACTTCCCCTGATGAAGCTTAAGCAGATCTGAGATAACAGGATCAGAGCCCAAGAGATTTTTTTAATAGTTCTCTAGCAACCTCTTGACAACAGGAGAATAATAGGTGAAGCACTGTGGCTTTGAAGTAGACCTATTTCCTAAGCATCACCGTTAATTAGCTACGTGGATTAGCATAAGGCAACTGCACATTTCCCACCATTTACAGGTTGTTCACTACAAACTTCAAAGGAAAATAAAGTCAATGATGCTACTATATGTCCGGTTCATCTAAATGTTAACATCTCCTTTTGATCTCTGAATTAACAGAATACAGGACAGACAGGAACCGTTTGGTTACATTGTCAACCTCTAACAATCTATATAATGTAAACACACACAAAACACAATCATTAACTACTAATAGGTCTCTAAAGGTTGAATCTGGGTCAATTAGTCTGCTAGTTGTGTAACACTTTCTGGCCCTGTGACATTCCCTAATGCTGCTATCAATTTCAGACGGGTGTCCAGATTTTAGCTGTGTTGAACAAGGCCTTTGTGCAATGGGGAGAAATGGTCTTTCCTATTAGCTAAAAGGGATAGTGTAATATTGAACATCACAGGCCAGACCCTCATCTGGAGTAAATCAGTGGAGCTCCATTAATGTCAAGAAACTATGCTGGTTTACAGCAAATTAAATTATAATCAAACTTTTCCCTACTTGGGTTATTAAATCAAATAACTTTAAAAATCCAATGTATTTATCACTATTCCTGCTTTGTTCACTCTGCATTTCTCTCTGCCTGAATAATGAAAATCACGCATTTTTATTTACAGTCCACTTCACTTTCTGGTTCTCAGTGCTGGTGGGTTTGGGTTTCAGACACTGAAGGGGATGTTTATTTATTCAAAGCAAACTGATTATGCTGAAATATACTATAATTTTAAGTTCCTAAGAACTTTTCTTTTGGTGTTAAGTTTTGGAAAAGATTTAGCTTTTTGTAAAAACAATTGGCTGGTCTGTTTTCTATTGACTGGGAAGAATGAAAATTACAAAAAAACCCACAATTTTAAAAAAATTGAGAATCCAATTTAGAGTTTTAAATTGTGAGAGAAAATTAAAGTGATTTTCACCTATTTTACTCATTGGTGTATTAATATCATGTGTGTCAAGCAAGCAGAGATGGTCTGAGAACTCTAGAGAAAATTCATAGGATGGAAAGAGAGTCTAGAAGCACAACATAGCGTGACGTCCTCTCCCTTCCCCAGTCATTAAGGGTATGTCTACATAGCAATCCAAGACCCTCAGCACGGCTAGCCCAGGTCAGCTGACTCAGGCTCAAGCTATGGGGCTAAAAGTTGCAGTGTAGACATTCTGGCTCAGACTGGACCCCAAGCTCTGAAACCTGGTGAGGAGGGTGGGTCCCAAGTCCTGAGACCCACCCCTTTGGCTGGGTTTCAGAGCCCAGGCTCCAGCCCAAGCCCAAATGTCTATACTCCCATTTTTAGCCCTGCAGCCCCAGCCCAAGTCAATTGACCTGGTCTCCAAAACTTGGTGCTGCTGGGTTTTTATTGCACTGCAGATGTAGCCTAAGGGACTGTCTACAGGGAACAACTCCGGAAAGTTAATCCCTAAAAAAACGTGAATTTAAAGCAGATTCTTTGAACTGTATTAAACCCCTGTGTGCCATCAGTCAGAATTAAAGTTAAGATAAGCCATATTGTGGCCCCTTCAGTTCTAAGGGGAGTGTCCACACAGGGGTTCAATGTGGTTTAAATCCACAAGGTACAGGACTCTTTGCAGCTCAGTCCACAGTGACCCCTCTGGCCAAATGAATATATCCAGACCCCTGCACTCAGAAGAGTCTGCTCTGCTGAGGCCCCAATCAAGCAAACATATACCCGCTTAACTTTAACCACATGAACAGTCCCCCTGACTTCAACGCTTAGAGATAAACATGTGCATAAGAGAAACCTAACAGGGGAAATGGCGAAAGCCCTCAGGGCCCAAAGAGGATTTTGTACATTATCTTGGGATGGAAAAAATTTCTGCCAAAAATGAAAATTTTAATTTTGTTCCAAAAATTAATTTTTATTTTAGACCAGTTCTCACAGAGAGTCAGGCAGCTTCGAAGATAAATTGAGTTACATTACTGCTATACTACCCTCTGGAGGCGTATTGTATAGTTACATCATTTTAGCACAGACACAAAGGTTGCTACCGTATGTTAACAGGCTCTATGAGCATTACAGAAGGCAGTGCAGCCTACTGTCACTATAAAAAGGGGCTAGCAATTGAGACAAGGGTTCAAATCCCAACTCTTCTAGTGACTTGGTGTGACTTTGGGCAAATCTCTGCCTCAGATCCTCTCTCTTTGTAAATTAGACATAACACTGCTCAGTGAGGAGCTGCAAGGCAGGAGTTTAAAATCCTTGAAATAAAAATGGTCCTATCACTCTGACCATTATTATCTCACTATTTCCTTCTACTCCCGTCTGTCTGTATCCATCTGTTATCTCGTCTTATACTTACATTGTAAGCTCTTTGGGGCAGGGACTGTCCTTGTGTTTTGTGTTTGTACAGAACCCAGCCTAGTGGGGTCCATGATTGGGGCTCCCAAGTGCTACAGGAATACAAATACGTTATTATACTTTTTCTACTCCCTCCCTTCCCTCAAAACTGACAGGAAGTGGAAACAAAGGTTAAAGGACATTGAAGTTATTTCTGTAACACAGGTCAAGGGATTACATCTGCCCTGCAAGTGGCCACATATCGTGGTTTGAATTGTGGTAGTATATGAAGGCCCTAGTTGAGATCAGAGCTCCATTACAAACAATAAGGGACTGTGCCTGCCTCAAGGAGCTTCAAACCTTAGGAGGACAAAAAGCCCATGAAGAAAGGACGAACCGGATACAACAGACAAGCCAAGTTGTCAGGGTTATAATAGAAGCATGTTTTAGTTCCATTTCTTTCTCCCCATTGCCCCAGGAAAGATGACATACAAATGGAGTGGGAGACAGTTAACAAAATATATACACACCCACTTTAATACATATTATATACACCTATACCGGACAGCCCTCAGCCTGCCCTTTGCCAGCTGGCCTATGGATTGTGGCATCGCAGCAGAAGTGGGTTGAGAAAAGAGTTGAAGAAGAGAGCCTGGGCCTCGTGAATCAAGGCAGGGAGGGAGTCCCACACATAAGGGGCAGCGTGGACAAAGGGACAGAAATATCTGTGCCAGAATCCGACAGACAGGATAAGTGTTGGAAATGATGCAATAGGAGACCACCCCTAACTCTCTCAAAAAAAGAAGAAAAATAGGGAAGGGCAGAGTCATGAAGGGCTCTGAAAGTCAGGACACGTCACGTACAAACACAACCATGTGAAGCCGCGCTCTTCCTCGAGAGTGTGTCATGGACTGTGCCCAGACCAGCTGCTTTGTGGCAATGGTAATATCAGGGTGACGGTCCATGGGGAGCACATTGAGCAGTCTTAGGGCATGTCCCACAGGAGGGAGTAGGACATAATCAGGAACAAAAATTGAAAGGAGGTCTCCTGGCTCTTAGAAGAAGGCTCTGTGGCTGAAAGTTCCATTCTGGAGTCAGAGGATTGAGTCCCCTGGTCCTTGCCTGAGCTCCATGACAGAGTAACTCTTTCTCTGGGCCACAATGAGCCATCAGCCTTACACTTCGCAGCACAGCAGAATGTCCAGTCACACACTTTTGTCTAAGAGCCTGTTGTCTGGAGTGGCTCACAAGCGAGAATACCAACCTCAGAGCAGACTGTTTAGAAGCAGGGCACAAACCCCAAAGTGGCTGTGAGTTCTATAATTAAATGTCACCAATCAAATAACAAGTGTAAACCCCTCAGGCACTATAACAGCTTAACATGGAGTCACAGACTGTCCCCTTGGGCATTCCAATCTATCTTGCCACCCAAGCAAGACTGACTCTGTGATAGATGGTCACTTTACCCCAAAGATCACAAAATATTCAGGTTACTCCCAGTCCTGAAGGGCCAAGTCAATGTGCACTTTAGATCTCACAACGGCAACACTTGTACCCAATCCTGAAATAAACTAACTAAAGGTTTATTAACTAGGAAAAACAAAATGAGGTTAAAATAATAAACATACACAAACGCACACAAATAAATTGCAGTCTTAGGTTTCAGATGGTGACAGAGCCGCTGAAATATGCCAGCTCTAAATGTCCATTAGGGCTAACCTAGGTTAGCCCTGGGGATCTCCTTCTTATGTTTAGGAACCTTTGCCCTTCTGAGTTCAAACAGCATAAAATGAACCTAATTCCTTATGGTCAGGAATTTTTATCTCCCTAGAGTCCAAACTGATGGGATCAGCGCTTCTGCATGCAACCTCTTCATAGTGGGTTTGGGGAGCAATCGACAAAGTCTTTGTTCCACAATGGCCCATTTGTATTCAACAGTCCTTCTTGAGGGGCAGGCGATAACACCTTCTTAGGAACCCAGCATTTGCATTAGGTAATGTTTGTTTCTCATTTGGTGAGTTACACTGTTCTAAATTGTAAAATGTTTGTTCTAGAAGGAACACTTAAGTAGTACCTTATAGCGTGGGATACAGGTATTAGCTCGCTCAGTGTATGCACAGTGTGCCCAGCCATTTCATAGCAATGTTACCAGCCAGGTGAAGAGCTGGTAGCCAGTCATCAAAGTCAGTCAGTGGGCACTCGTCAAGGACATGCGACAATCTAAAGTTGACCGCATCTACATCATGGGTCATTAGAAAAACCCCATTTGAAGAAACTGGCCACACAATTGCTCTGACTTGCTCAAAACCGGTTCAGGAATGACCACAGGTGCCTTGGCAGGTCAAAAACCTGGTTGGGTTGGTGAAAAGAGAGTGATTAACAACTGTCATTGCTGACCACTTGTTATACCAAGCAGATTCCACCATCAGACATTATAAGTAGGATTAATACAGGCAGCATCCTACAAGCATTGCATAAAGTCCAAAACACTAAACTATACTAACCCCCAGATAAGCCAGACTGATCTCCAGCTATGCACTTGTCACTATTCAGTGAGAGCTTTAGCATGAGCTGGCACCTGGTCTGCCAGCGTCATACCTGTCCACACAAATTGTTGCACCAGTTTAACGAAATCAGTATACTTAAACCAGTGCAAGTTTGTGTGTAGACAAGACCTGCATAACCCAACCCCATTTCGATGTTCCATACAGTGGTCACCCATACATGACTGCCTTAGCTAGCTCAGTCATGTTATCCCATTAGTTCTATTATACCCCAGACATCGCTCACAGGAGCTACTCTAGAACGAACACTGCAGATACTGAGATACTGTTATCTAGAAACTGGAGGCAAAACTGGGAAGTTTTTAAGAGATGGCCAAATGTACACCACATTGAATTATTCTCAATTAACCTAATCAGATATTTCTGTAATGAAAACATACTTTTTCTACAAGCAGCTTCTGACTCAACCCCACTCCTTTGGTGTACAGGGAAAATGATTGGAAAAACCATCTGTTCTCTATAAATAGAGGAGCTATTTTTACCTTTATGAGGAGCCCAGGCAATTAAAAAACAAGTGTAGTGGTTTGAAAAACAAAGAGAGAGAAACAGCTGCTACCTTGTGGTTGTCAGAGTACAAACATGACATGGAGCACGTGGATCTTAGTGCTAACTCTCCTAGCCTTCTGTACGGGTTTGCAGCCATCACCACAGGCAAGCCAATGCCTCATACACTACAATTAGACCCATACATCCACTAGCCGTTAGGGTGCTAGCACATAAGGGATTGGATAAATTAACACATCAAAGTTGGGAAAGGGATACAGACTAATCTATATCTAGGTCACCAGGTCAAACCCGGCCCAGGTCAGTCAGTGACTGAAAGTTGTAACCACCTGATGGCTATTCTGTATCTTTTGTGCAACGAGTTGGTGGGTCTCAGTGTAGTTTCTAGTGAACAGCTATCCCCAGTTGGCTCCCATTAATCTCTTGTTGGCATTCTCAGCAGAGGGGCCATGCAATCCCATTCAGTGCTCTAGGGAAATCTGGGACGTCTCAGGTTAACCACAACTTCCCTGGGCTCCCAGACTCCCATTCTGGAACAACGCAGTCATGGAGTTATCTACTGGCATCAGCGGGGGAAACTAGCAAGTGATGCTTGGCTACCCAGGAAGACAGAGGCTGCCAAACAACACAGTACAGGCCAAGAGTTCCTTCCCATCTCCTATAGACAATAAAGGGGAAGGCATGCAGATCAGGATAAATAAAGAACACGTCAGCTCTTCTGACCAATTTGAATGAATTCAAATCAGCCACTCTCAAGGCCAAGGAACAAGGCAGCAAAATGAAGATATAGATTATACATTACCTTTTAAAATCTCCTAATTTTTAAACCCATCTTATGATTTTGGGAGGCCTGACGATCTTTGAGCATTTGGGGTTGGTAATACTGTTGCGCTGACTTCGTGCAAGACCCAGTACAATTTCAGAGCCACCTAACCCTGTTACAGCTTTTCAAAGCGATTAGATAAATCCCAGGGAACTAGCATGATGCACCCTGCCACTCAGCTCCCTCTAACTCTCCTGGCTGTGGCAGTCTCCCACTACAGCAAGCGCTAATGATAGAGGAAGTTTATTGGTGGGATCTAGGCTGTAGGCAAGCTGGAACATGTTCCCGAGCCCTACTCGATATACAGCGTATGATAGCTGCATCCAGTGATTTAAACTTACAGGAGGAGATCCAGCTATAATACATAGGAACTGAAGACACAAGGAAGACAGTTATTCCAAATCTCTCTTTAAGGACAGCCTGCACTGATACAGTTGGGCAGTACAGAAAAGAGGTATGTATGTTCATCATGCATTACCTGCCAGATATGAACTCCTGCTTCTGATTTGCTTGCAACTCTCCTCACTGGAAAAACAACGAGGAGCCCTTGTGGCACCTTAGAGATGAACATTTATTTGGGCATAAGCTTTCATGGGATAAAACCCACTTCATCAGATGCATGGAGTGGAAAATATAGTAGAGAGGTATAAATACACAGCATATGAAAAGATGGGAGTTGCCTTACCAAGTGGGGGGGGGAGGTCAATGCTAACGAGCCAATTCAATTAAGGTGGAAATGGGCTATTCTCAACAGTTGACAAAAAGGGAGGAAAAATCACTTTTGTAGTGCTAATGAGTTAAATGTAATCAAGGTGAGCCATTTTAAACAGTTGACAAGAAGGTATGAGTATCAGCAGGGGGAAAAGTTAGTTTTTGTAGTGACCCATCCACTCCCAGTCTTTATTCAGACCTAATTTGATGGTGTCCAGTTTGCAAATTAACTCCAGTTCTGCAGTTTCTCACAGGAGTCTGTTTTTGAAAAAAAAATTGTTTAAGAATGGCCACTTTTAAGTCTGTTATTGAGTGTCCAGGGAGATTGAAGTGCTCTCTGACTGGTTTTTTAATGTTACAATTCTTGATGTCTGATTTGTGTCCATTTATTCTTTTCCGTAGAGACTGTCCGGTTTGGCCAACGTAGGGGCAGAGGGGTATTGCTGGCACATGAGGGCATATATCACATTGGTAGATGTGCAGGTGAACGAGCCTCTGATGGTGTGGCTGATGTGGTTAGGTCCTATGATGGCGTCACTTGAATAGATATGCCGACAGAGTTGGCACTGGGGTTTGTTGCAGGGTTTGGTTCCTGGGTTGGTGTTTTTGTCGTGTGGTATTTAGTTGCTGGTGAGTATTTGCGTCAGGTTGTGGGACTGTCCCCACACTGCAAGCACTGGCCTGTCTCCCAAGGTCCTCACTGGTTTACTCTCAATAAAACATGTTCACTGAGAGCAATGTGCCATATGCTAACAGCTCACTAGATTCTATCTCACAACCTCTTCACAGCTAGACTGTCACAGTCATTTTGTGCTTTCTCCCCAGTTTTCCATGTCTTTTCAGCAAACTGCTCAACGTTTTATACATTCTTGCCCTCGAAAACACATTCAACTTGACATCATTAAAATTAAGGAGCCAGGATCTGAAATGGCAAAGCACTGGGCAAAAAAAAAAAAAAAAACACTTTGAACAGCCTACTTATTTTAAAAGCCCTTCCAGAACTGTAGTTTCTTGCACAATTGCAAGACAGGAACCAATTAAAAACAAACAAAATTAAACTTTGAGGTTTATATGCAACTGGTTATGACAGATCACTGCAGTTACAAGATAGATGTGAATGCCTGCAGACAGATCTTTGGTTACAGCCAGCCAATCTTGCTTCTAGAGAAGGGGAACTTTCCAATGACAATTTCACGTCAAATTGCATGCAGCTTGTCTTTTGAATTCAGAAGCACAAAGTCTGTTGTTGATCAACTCAGCCTCTACTCGAGAATGATGGTGATGTACTACAGGCAGCCTGCTAAGAAAGCATGATCAAAAGCAAAGTTTGGGAAGGAAAATGCTTGTATGTACAAAATAAGCCCTAAACAATAAACCAAATGTAGGTAGCAAACCAAAAACTGACCAATAATTAAGGAACAGAGAAGCAAAAAAAAAAAAAAAAAAAAAATCACCTGGGGTTTTTTGATGGTGGTAGTTATTGTTTTGTTTTTACATATTATAATAATCATGTCCATCTTAGACATTATGGTTAGACAAACACCTGTCAGGGATGGTTTAGATAATACTTAGTCCTGCCATGAGTGCAGGGGACTGGACTAGATGACCTCTCCAGGTCTCTTCCTGTCCTAAAATTCTAAGATCTTAAAGGTGTGTAGAATACCAGTCACCACAGCAGCTAAATTCTGTTATTATATGTTACACCATCATTTTTATTCTGGTAGACCAGATCAGGGACCCATTTTGTGTCAGGTGCTGTACAAACAACAAAAATATGGTCCCTGTCCCCAAGAACTTGTAATCGGTCATTTTGAAGGTGCTCATCTCTTCAGCAGGTAAGGACCAAACCGTGCACACACAGGCATATACAATTCAGGTTGTTAGATGCCTAACTGCCCAATCTGTGCATGCAGATGCTATTTGCTTCCAACACAAAGGCCTAGATTGTTATTTATTGAGTACCCAACATCCTGCTCGGTGCTGGACACAGCCCAGTGAAGACAAGATCCCCACCCTGAGGAACCTACTATCAAGAGCCAGAACAAACGCTCCTTGAAGTGAATGAGCAGATTCCTATTGAGATGAGTGAGCGCTGGATAGTGCCCAAAGAAAAATCAAAAACAAGGGTCAGATTGGGGGGAAGGGGGAAGTGGAGATGCTCTTCCAAGCTCCTCTTTGAGATGGAGTGGGGCGGAGTGGCAGCCCTCTCCCAAGCCTGCCCACTCAGGGTGCCAAAATGAGCAGTCCCTCACCGTGGATTGCGCAGATCTTCATCCTATGCTCTTCCCTCTCTTTAATGACATGCTCCAATGAAGTTCAGCAGGTATCTGAGATGAATGAGGCAGATCACACCCATCATATTTTCCAAACTTCATTGATTCAGCTATCCTCAGGTCATGTTTTTGAGGCTGTCTCAGCAACTGCAACAGAAAGACTTATTTTTAAATGAAAGCTTAGATTCTAGAGACTAAACGGCCAGAATAAAAGAGGTACCTGTCAGCCATAGTTCCACATACTGGCTGAATTCGAGATCCTACCCCATTGAATCAGTGGCAAAAGAGTGGACTAACACATGAAGAGGGCTGGCCCCCAGGTGACCAGCAGATGGATTTTTACATAATGAAATATGGTGAGCAAGTCCTTTGTAGAATTGCAGTATCACCACTTTCCACTTCAATTTTAACACTGGCCTTGTTAGTTGAGTTCTTGGAAGCAAAGGCTTGGGGGGGCTGCCAAAACAGCTGAGAATTAAAACATTTCCGTGCTACATTCTGAGTACTGTGCAGATTCTCAGTTCCAAGGAAGGTCTTTGAGCTAGCAGGATGGAATGAACACAGTGGGTGCAAATTTTCACACCAGCATCAGCTGGGCCTTCACTACAAACTTCTGGTAACATAGCTGTGTGGGTGAGTAGTGTGATGAGGTATGATCCCTAACGAACATAACTGTGCTGACAAAAGCCCTTAGCATAGAAGCAGTTATACTGGCAAACCTGCACTTTTACTGATATTGCTTATTTCGTTCAGGGGTAGGGAAGGGTTGGAATAAGTTATACCAGAAAGCACAGCCTTGCCAGTATAAATTGCATCCACACTAGGAACACTAACATACCAGCATAGCTACGTGGCAAAGCCTTCTTAGTGTAGACATTTCCTTGCAGACAGTCATTTGTGCCAGACAGTAACTGTAAGTGTACTCAAATGCATGTGTAAATGCATCTGAATGAGCTCTTTCCTGACATCTAGTGATGAGCTGGGGGGAGAAGACTTCATGAACTGACCTTGTTTGCATAGACGCACCCACTCTGTCTAGGTGCACAGCATGATGGATCTGCTTTGCCCAAAATGATCACTTTGGGCTGGTGTTGGTTCACAAGTCACTTTGTTATTCGTGGAGGAGGCAGGTGTAATAAAGTGTTGTTACCCTTGTTGTGTGACTAAAGGGTAGCAGAACTGTGCTTAGCATGCTCTGATTGAGGGACTCACCCTCACCTAAACTGCACTCATCGGCAGGGGTGCCCAAGTGCCGTGGAGCTAAGGGAAGGGAGGATCAGGTGTTTGTACATAGTAGTGTGCACTCTGCCTATGGGTCCTAGACACCATTTGACTCTCCTCCTCTCCACTGTGTAATGACAAAGTTGATTAAGACTCAATTGAGAGTCTTTTGTTGCAGATCAACAGAGCTGAAATCACTGACAACCAGGTCTCAGCATTAGACCTGCTATGGGAGACTGCCCAGCCTGCACTAGCAGTGAAGCTCTCCTACTGAAGGCTGAAATCACTGAAAGCTGTGTTAAGTGGTGGAACCTCAAGACATCCCAGAGAATGCAGTGGAGCGGCAGACCAAGGTGCCTCCCTCCACTGCCCCCTCCAAGTATCCGGAGGTGAACTTTTGAACTCTGGGTCTTCACTGATCAAGGACAACAACTGTGAATGGGGTGCGGTGGAGGGAGAGGGGAAGAGCATGTTACAGGAACTTTTGTTTTTTGGACTTCATTACCGCAAGGTGAGAACCTGAGGCAAAGGACACTGCCCAACGTACTCTGGGGTAGGTGTTTTCTTCATGGTCTGGTGCTTATGAATCCTATTTGTGATGTTTTCCCAAGTTAATGCCAGGTTATTTTCCCTCTTCTATTAAACGTTTCTTTTCCACACACAGATTCTGTGCTTGCGAGAGGGGAAGTAGTGCCTCTTAGAGGGTGCCCAAGGGTGGTGTGTAATTTTCCCAGATTACTGGGTGGGGCTTGAGCTGGTTCTGTGTTGTATGGTTCAAAAGGAACCCCTAGGTATCGAACCCCGGCCCTTGTCACTGCCGACTCCACTTGGCAGAAGGGTTACACATGCAAATCAAGTGGATGGAAGTCTAGTTACTCAGCCAGCATGTATAAATGCTTTCTATGCTCACAGATTCTGTCTTTCACAGGAGCAAATATTTGCACTGGCAATGCAAATTTGGAGATCATTTGGGAAAACCTGTCTGAAAAGGTTGCTTTAAATCTGAAAGACAAACTAATTTTTCTGTTCCATTTTCTCCTACTCTTTTTCAGTTTCTCTGCCTAATAAAAACAGCTTCCTTGGGGATATGTACACATCCTCTACTATCAGTTTACAACTATTACTACATTTAATAGGACTAGGGTGACCAGATGTCCCGATTTTATAGGGACAGTCCCGATTTTTGTGTCTTTTTCTTATATAGCCTCCTATTACCCCCCATCCCCTGTCCCAATTTTTCCACACTTGCTGTCTGGTCACCCTAAATAGGACTCAGCTGAAAAGTAGGAATACGCTTCAACATTTCTCTATTAGAAACCCCAATAGATTTCTTTGCACACAATTTGATGAGCATTCCATAGCCTGTTCATGTTCTCTGTACAATGCCTGCATCTGTTCTCACACACAGGTTCTGCCTCTTCCGGAACTCCCTGGAATATGCATTTTCAAATTTATTAAAACCAGTTTTTAAATGTAACCATTACTGAACCCTGCCAGGGCTGTCAGCTTCCACACTTTTTCCTGAGTCTCAGGATATTAGGTGGGTTTTTTTTAGAGCTCCAGCCCCAGAAAACGAGTGAGAACCTCAACTTTCATTGCTTTTAAAATCTACAGTAAGTTTCTAGCCAGGGCCGGCTCCAGGCACCAGCCCACCAAGCTTGTGCTTGGGGCGGCACCTGGAGGGGGGTGGCGCGGTGCTCCGGCTCCGGCCGCCGGGAAGAGCGGGGCCCCGGCCGGGCTCTCCGCCCTCCCGCCAACGCTCTGGCCACCAGCAGAGTCGCGGCAGGCTCGCCACCCTCCCCGCAGCGCTCCGGCCGGTCGGGGAGAGCGGAACCCCGGCTGGGCTCGCCACCCTCCCCCCGGCACTCTGGCCACCAGCGGAGCCGCGGCAGGCTCGCCACCCTTCCCGCGGCACTCCGGCCAGTCGGGGAGAGCGGCCCACAGCCAGGCTCGGCGCCCTCCCCTGCCACGCTCCGGGAGGCTTTTTTGCCTGGGGCGGCAAAAAAGCCAGAGCCGGCCCTGTTTCTAGCCCTCATGGTTACAGAGAAAAGCCTAAAGACATGAACCAAGCCCACCCTAAAGGCTCGGAAATCAGAAAGCAAATAAGAGGACTGCACATTTTTTAACATTCTTGTGATTTTTAAGCCAATCTGTAGATTCCTTGGGTGACTCCTGATTTTTGAATGTTTGCGGTGGCAGCACTGTGTTCTGCCAAGCAAACACCATCACAGATAACAGTATCTGAGCAGATGATGGTATAGTTATAGCTATCCACACTCAAAAACAAAACACTGACACCTTCGATTCCCAAATAACTAACAACACAGGGCCCTCGGATTCTAGATGAGCACTGCCCCATAGTGGGGGTGACACAGAGCTGCAATGCCCCAGAGGAAGGGTCTCTGGAGGGAATGAGCATCAGAAGCCACAAGGCCTCCCTCTCCTGCAAGGCACGCAGGTAGCGAGTGAGTGCTGCAGTGCAAACTCCCTTTGGATGCTGGTGCTTAGGGTTACCATATTTGAAGATTCAAAAAAGACGATACTCCACGGGGGGAACCTTCGCTGTTCCAGCTGCCCTCCCGGACGTTTTTAGATATTTAAATAGGGTTACCATATGTCCGTATTTTCCCAGGAGAAATTTTTAAAATTTAAAAATTCCTCCTGGACGGCGATTTAAGAACCAAAAAGCCTGACATGTCCAGGAAAATACAGACGTATGGTAACCCTACCTAAAGTTCTTTTTTTAAAAGATGGGCCTGAACTAGAAATGAGCTTCGTTTCACATGTGTGGGTCCCAGCTGCTCCCTGCTCCCCTCACTGAAGCAGGTGTGCAGGGTTAGTGCCCTGGGAACTGCAGGGCACCAGTGGATTTGGGGCCAGCTGCAGACAGGTGCGGAGCTGGCTGGAGCCAGGGTGTGGGGCTGGCTGGAGGCAGGACAGGGGCTGACTGGAGGTAGGGACTGGCTGCAGGCAGGGCAGGGGGTGCGGCAGGGGCTGGCTGGAGACAGGGGATGCAGGGCTGGCTGGAGGAAGGGCCAGGGCTGTGGAGCTAGTTGGAGACAAGGGGGTGCAGGGCTGGCTGGAGACAGGGCAGGGGGTGCGGCAGGGGCTGGAGAAAGGGGCTGGCTGCGGGCAGGGCAGGAGGTGCAGCAGGGGCTGGCTGCGGGCAGGGGCTCGCTGTGGGCAGGGCAGGGGGTGTGGGCATAGGCACCGACTCCATGGATGCTCCGGGGCTGGAGCATCCACGGGGAGCACCCCACCGGCGCACCCCCCGCCGCCGCCACCCCAGCTCACCTCCGCTCCACCTCCTCCCCTGCGCGTGCCGCCGCCGCTCTGCTTCTCCCCCCTCCCTCCCAGGCTTGCCGCAAATCAGCTGTTTCTGCGGCAAGCCTGAGAGGGAGGGGGGAGAAGCGGAGCAGCAGCACACTTGGGGGAGGAGACAGAGGCGGAGCCAGAGGTGAGCTGGGGCTGGGAGGGGTTCCTCTGCACCTGCCCCCGGGTTACTTCCTTTCCTGCAGCCCTCCCCACAGCTCACCTCCACTCTGCCTCCTCCCCCAAGCACACCGTGGCTCCGCTTCTCCCCCCTCCCTCCCAGGCTTGCTGCGGAAACAGCTGATTCTCAGCAAGTCTGGGAGGGAGGGGAGTGGAGGGGAAATGCGCTGCACCAGGGGGAGGAGGCGGGGCCAGGGATTTGGGGAAGGGGTTGGAATGGGGGCAGTACCGGAGACCAGGGGCACGAGCCCCCACCAGCTAGGCTTACCATGCCTCCCTATTTTCCCGGACATGTTCAGCTTTTTGGAAATTCCTCCCAGACGGCGATTTGAGAACCAAAAAGCCGGACATGTCTGAGAAAATACGGACGTGTGGTAACCCTACTGCTGCTGAAACCTGCTCCCTCAGCCAACTGGTGCAGAACCAGGCCGGGCACTGACCACACCCTTCCCCCTTTACCGTGACCTGCATGCCAGGTGCTGGGAGAGAGCAGCCACTGTGCTCCCCCAAGCACAGCTACTGCTGAGCTTCATCCAGGCTATGCAAGACAGATCTCCCTAACCCTGTGCCTGCACTGGAGCCGACACACTCTGTCCCCTGATGTGCCTAAACTGTTTAAATCTCCATAGCTACAAACTATTTAAGAACTCCACAATCAGCAGACAAACTGAAGATTGCTGAGTGGCGCCCACAAGCCAGAGGGTCTAGAGGAACACAGGTCGATAAATTGACATCTGCTCCTGCATTTTTATGCATCTACTTCACAGGACAGGGTTGGGGGAGGGGATTATCCCTCATAAGACTAAGGTCAGAAGGGACCTTCATGATCATCTAGTCTGACCTCCTGCACATCACAGGCCACAGAACCTCACCCACCCACTCCTGTAATAGACCCCTAAACTCTGGCTGAGTTACTGAAGTCCTCAAATCATAGTTTAAAAAGACTTCAAGTTACAGAGAATCCACCATTTACATTTGTTTAAACCTGCAAATGACCCCATGCCCCATGCTGCAAAGGAAGGCAAAAAAACCCGAGGGTTTCTGCCAATTTGACCAGGGGGAAATTCCTTCCCGACCCCAGATATAGAGATCAGTTAGACCCTGAGCATGTGGGCAAGACCCACCAGGCAGATTCCTGGGAAATTATTCTCTGGAGTAACTCAGAACTCTCCCCATCTCCTCCCTTGCCCAACTCATCTCTTTCAGGGCAACGCTAAGTAGTCAAAAAAAACAAAATATTAGAAGTTGTTTATTTCAGATGACACTGAGATCTTAAGGACACGCTTCTTTGAAGTAGCTTGTTCATATTATGATCAAATTAACAGCAGACACATTGCACAAATTGGCAGTGCACATGTGCCCTCTATCTGCAGTACCTCTTGGCTTGAAGTGAGATTTTATAGTGGTTAATGGTTATGGAAAGATGCCAAGTATCGCATTAAGAAGCAATAAGTCTCTTTGTGAAGCTCTCTTCAGAAGCACATGAGTATTCAGTCACTCGCAGCCCGATCCAGTGAGGTGCTGAGCACTTTCTGCAAAGAACAAGTGTCTTCAACTCCCCCTGAAGTCCACACAAGTTGAGGCCAACGCTCAGCAACTTACTGGAGGTACTCGGGCTCAGATCTTCAAAGGGATTTAGGTACTTATCTCCCATTGATTTCATTGGGAGTTAGGTACCGAAATATCTTTGAGGATCTGAGCTCAGGACTGTGAAAGATCAGGCCCCAAAACACTGACTGTTTAAATAACCCTGGAGTTGCCAACTCTCATGATTCTGTCATAAGTCTCACAAAATGTGCTGTTTTTAATAAAGCCTCAGGTCCTGAAGCCTTGTGATTACATGAGAATCTCAAGTTTAATTTAAAAAGCAACTGAGGGTCCTGTGGCACCTTTAAGACTAACAGAAGTATTGGGAGCATAAGCTTTTGTGGGTAAGAACCTCACTTCTTCAGATGCAAGTAATGGAAATTTCCAGAGGTTAGTTCAATCAGGGAGGGTGGCAGTTGAGGTGTGAACACCAAGGGAGGAGAAACTGCTTCTGTAGTTGGATAGCCATTCACAGTTTTTGTTTAATCCTGATCTGATGGTGTCAAATTTGCAAATGAACTGGAGCTCAGCAGTTTCTCTTTGGAGTCTGGTCCTGAAGTTTTTTTGCTGTAAGATGGCTACCTTTACATCTGCTATTGTGTGTCCAGGGAGGCTGAAGTGGTCTCCTACAGGTTTTTGTATATTGCCATTCCTGATATCTGACTTGTGTCTATTTATCCTCTTGCGTAGTGACTGTCCAGTTTGGCAAATGTACATAGCAGAGGGGCATTGCTGGCACATGATGGCATATATAACATTGGTGGACGTGCAGGTGAATGAGCCGGTGAATGTTGCATGGGTAAGTTTCATTTACAATTTTTCAACAAGTATGGCTGAGTAAAGCTTGAAAACATGAACCCTAAAGGCTCAAATACCGGAAGGACTTGAAATGTATCACTGTTTAAAACCTCGGGATTTTTTGGGGAGTAGATTCACAATTTTTGAATGTTTGGGTTGGCAACACTATAACCCTGGCCAGCCTCTTTTCTGGAAAAGCCACTGTGATTATTTACTGGATTTTAATTAATCTTCCTCCAATGACTAATAATACCTAGATCTCAAAGTGCTTTATAAATAAGGTCAGTATTATTCATCAATGGGGAAACTGAGCCACGAGGTGGAGAAACGACTTGCCCAAGGTCCCCAGCAGGCCAGCAGCTGGGCCAGGAACAGAACCCAGGTCTCCTGAGTCCCAGTCCAGTGCTCTAGCCACTACACCAACAGGGATCCCGAAGGAATACTTGTAACAGGACAAACAAATGGACGACTCCCAGTAAGTGAGCAGTGCTGAGACAGACTCTCCCTAAAGAGAGAGCTAGAAAGAACCTACTAAGGAACTGGAAAAAATTAAATCTATCCTTCATACCCAAGAACAACAACTGATGTTAGACACACATGCTCTGACAGTTAGAAAGAGAACTGGAGCCTCACACTTCGCACAGCCGGGCAGAGGCCGTGGAAAAGGTGACCTAAACATAGGGGGTCCGTTAGGGTAGGAGTGGATGTGTCGGATGTGGAAGGACGACAGGGTCAAAGCATAAATGATCTAGCCAATCCTCAGCTGCCCACAGTGGTCCTATAATGAGCTCATAGGACCACTGAAGTTAGCATAACAATACCTAAACTGCTCTAAATTATGCTGCTGGCAGTTTCATCTAGAGCTCTGTGTACTCCTGCCTTATGCCCTCCTAACCATCCCTCCCTCCTTTTCCCCCGCCCCACACACACTCCAGATGCCCCTAGAGCCAACTATGACACCTTTAAGCCAGCCAGGAGTTGGGGGGGTTCCCTTTACGCTAGGGAATGAGATCTGCTCTAACTTACCGAGCTCCGTACTGCTGGTGATCTCCCTATGCCGGGGTGATGCACCTGTGATCAGCTCCCCTGGCTTTAGGATGCACGCTGCTGGTGGCTATTGGAACTAAAACAGCTGCACTACAGGGGAGAATCCAAGCCTGTGGTTTGCGAACACCGCAGGGAGATTTTCAGATAATGACAAGAACAAACAGCAGTGATTTTATAGCCAATATTTCAAGGACGAGAAGCTGTGCGAGTGTGTGTTTGTGCATGCGTGCTCAGAAAAACTATTTAAAAAACCCCACCAAAAGCTCTAACCTTTAGACCCAGAATTCTGATGCACAAGCAACTTACTGCAACCTAACTCTGTTGTGTAGACTAGGCCTCCCATGCAACCCTCTGAAGGGAAGCCAGTCAGGAGCGCACTATGTTCTGTGTACTACACTTGGTGCAGGACCAGCACTCAAATACCTCCTCAGACATGCAGCCAATATGGAGCTGCCTGTGTGCCTGTGATTTTACACATCTTTCAGCTCAGATTGTACGTGCCAAATCCAGATTTGTTATACTGTTGCTTGTGTGAGGGCGGGGAAGAAGGGGGGAGGGTGACACTCCACCCATGCGGCGTTTTTCCCATCTGTGAGTGATACATTATGGACGATACTCCTCAGTTAATGAGAAATCTAAGAGGTAATAACATAGCCCCACCCTTCTAGGTTGTACAAGCCCAATAAAGGGTATGTATGCCTACTGCGCAAAAAGTCATCTTACCAGAGGAAAAGGAAGGGCTGCTGCAGAAAGACAAAACAACCCTGCCCTAGGGAGCAGCTGAGAGATCCCTTTCATGCAATGCTAGCCCTAACCTGAAGCTGTCCCTCTTACCACTGGGACAGTCAGGAAATCCCAGTTTTCAGGGACACATGGTCACCCTACAAATGAATTGACAGGATCTCACACAAAATGCAAGAGGGGACTGCAGCATTTCTGCCACATAACCCCTCTCCTCTTTCCCAGCAAAGCGAAAGGCGTGTCTACATGCTGCCTCTGAGTCAACCTGGGCTAGGGGGCATATCACGGGCAAAAAGCCAGCTTACGGTTTGCCTTGCACCTCACAGAGCCAGACCACAAAACACCATCAGTGCAAAATGCTCTAATGCAAGTCAGGCATGCAGAATTACTGGCCTGTATCTAACCTGTGATTGCAATAGCTATGAAGAGGAGACAAGAAATGGAGCAAATGCCATCTACAGTGCCTTTCCCACCCTCAGGCATCGTGAGTAAACTGGTTGGACCTGCAGTTTCAGTTAATTGTTTACTCATCATATAACATTGTCATCAGTCACTGTACTGGTCTATGTTACCTTTAGTAAGGAAAATATTTAGGAAACTATTCTGGATTGGGCAGCCAAAAGGAGATCCATGGTAGATTAAAATACACACAAGTGGGACCTATTCACAGCCATTTTGATGGGTTAAGCCCAAAACACAGTTGACAGAAGCACAGATGTGAAATTCCTGCCCAGAAATAGATACATCTGCCAAAACAGTATGAAAAAAACAGCATAAATTGTGCTTTCAGGCAGGCAGAAATGATAGATTTGGGGAGTTATTCTCCTTTTTATTTCCAGACAGATCAGAATCAACCCCTTAATGAATAATTGATCACTCAATGCACAACAGCAATCAGCAATAGATCATACAAAAGGAAAATGACCATGAAAGCTACTTACTTTCATTGATTAGGACATCAGCCTGTCTCAAGGAAATAAGGGATCAATGATGCTGCTTTTAAACGTAGATGCTGCCTCGCATTTTCAGATAATTCCCCAATGGTGATTATTACCATTCTTATTTGCATTAGTGTAATCCTACAGCCCACCAATGCTGGAGAAGAACTCAGCCAGACCAGATTGTCTGATGTTCTCCTGTACACCAGGATCAAAAGAACACTCAGACACTAAAATGTTACAGAATATTGCAGATGGCTCATTAGAGAAATGATAGCACCATCTGGAATAAATCACAAGGGCATAAACAAAGCATAACATGAAACCCGATCCCGCAACCCTTTATTCAGGTGAGTGACTTGGTTTCTCACCTGAGTACGCACTTGTAGCACTGGGCCAATGTTAAGCTGTCTCATCCACTTGAAAGTTTTGCTTAATATTTATGCTATTTGAATGCCTGCAGTCTACTGAAAGAGTTTATGCACTGTGACCACAATACACACTAGTGGCTTTGGCTAGTGCACAGCAGATATTAGTATGGCTTGGGGGGGCAGATTTTCAAAGCTTTTTAGGAGCCTATAGAGAAAGATATATCACAACCAGGGGAGCCCATTAAGCTCTCTCTAATGTGACAAATGCTGCCTACCCCCTTTAATTGTCTACCATTTCTTCAGCATAATCACACCTCCTGCACTCCTACTTCCAGAGGTGCACACAAGGCTGCATATTTCCACAGAGAACAATGTTAATTCCATGGGGTAAGCAGTCCTCCTTGGGTTCTAAATTCTGATTACACTGCCAAATTAAAAAATGAAAATTCCCCCTGCACAAAAGGCTTCCTTTTGAACACTGCTTCCATTTGAACACCGATCAAGAATGAAACAGTGATTTAAAATATTCTCCAAATGACATATCACTGGAGTTTGAATCCACGTTTTCCTTTCAATGTTATTCCACGGAGACACATTGTAAGCACAAACAAAAGCTCTTTCAGAAAATTCAGTGTGTCCTGAGTATTAAGAAAAGAACTTATGATCACAAGCAATATTTTAAACTAAGCAGGCATTTTTCAAGATTTGCTTTACAATCACTAGACAGACACAACACAAGCCTCCAGTTGGAGAGTGAGAATTCAGTCAACAGAACATCAAATGACACAAAAATGGTTAACACAACAAAAATCAAGATATCTGAGCAGGTACTGGATATTTGCAAAGAAGTCAAAGGAAGCATTTTTGTATGGACCGGTGTAACACCATTCAGTAAAGTCTTCTACAATTGTCTTTTATCTCAAGTCTTGTATCTAAAAATGCATATTCAATGGGCTGGTGCATTCCCTTCTCAGACAGCACAATACACGGTGCTTACCCATTGCTAGCCAAAAGTCGCAGGAATCATCTCCAGCAATACCACAAACCTAATGTCTTTATGTCATCCAGAGAGACAAGGAAAGTGACCACACCAGAGAGTGAGACTTCAAATGTTCTGAACAGTGACAGCCTGTTTTTAACAGACATCCACTAATCCTGCCTGCAAATTTTTGAGCACGTGTTCATTTGCCAAATCTCATCCCCACCCTTTGCACGTGCATATGTGACGGCAGCCATCTTGCCTGGCACCAGGGATTGAAGCAGGGACCTCTAGAGCTAAAAATGCATTTCTACATCTTGAGCTAAAAAAACAGGCTCTGTAGATGGGAGCTGTAACAGACCCATATTTTCCTGTGGATTTCCCTCTCCTGCCACCCTCAACAGATTATTATTCTGCTCAAGTTCTTATCCCACGGCCATCACCGTGGGTGACTTGTTCAGATAAATCCACTTGTTGACTTAAGTCCAATTCAAACTAAAGGCCTTTACAGACCCTTTCAGTCACAGGCTCGGGATCTAAAGGTGTGGGGGTACTGCAGCACCCCCAGGTTTTGCACAGGGTCCCGGCTGCCACCAGACCGTGCCCAGGGCTCTGCTCCTGGCCCCGCACCCGGGATCCCAACTGCTGGCCCCACACCCGGGGCTCTGCTCCCGCCCGCAGCTGTGGTCCCAGCTGGCTCACCCTGACACTTGTCTGCCCCCCGCCCCCGAGCCACCGCCCAGACAGGAGTAAAGAGGTGCAAGGTAAAAAGTTTGGAGACCACTGGCTTTCAGCATCCCCACTGTAAAAAGTGTTCCAGCATCACTGCTTTCAGTGAGGCCTGGTCTACACTAGGCGTTTATGTCGAAGTTAGCGCCGTTACATCGAATTAACCCTGCACCCGTCCACACCGCGAAGGTATTTAGTTCGACATAGAGGTCTCTTTAATTCGACTTCTGTACTCCTCCCCGACGAGGGGAGTAGCGCTAAATTCGACATGGCCATGTCGAATTAGGCTAGGTGTGGATGGAAATCGACGCTAATAGCTCCAGGAGCTATCCCACAGTGCACCACTCTGTTGACGCTCTGGACAGCAGTAAGAGCTCGGATGTTCTGAACTGCCACACAGGAAAAGCCCCGGGAAAATTTGAATTTGAATTCCTTTTCCTGTCTGGCCAGTTTGAATCTCATTTCCTGTCTGGACATCGTGGCGAGCTCAGCAGCACTGGCAACGATGCAGAGCTCTCCAGCACTGATGGCAGTGCAATCTCAGAATAGAAAGAGGGCCCCAGCATGGACTGATCGGGAAGTCTTGGATCTCATCGCTGTGTGGGGCGATGAGTCCGTGCTTTCCGAGCTGCGATCCAAAAGACGGAATGCAAAGATCTATGAGAAGATCTCTAAAGACATGGCAGAGAGAGGATCCGGCCGTGGACACTATCCCATCCTCAGAGTCCACAGTCAGTGGTGGGGTAGTGGTGGCGGCCGGATCCTCGCACATGTTACCGGACGGGGAAGATGAGGAAGGAGATGAGGAGGACGAGGCAGTCGACAGCGCTCACAACGCTGATTTCCCCGACAGCCAGGATCTCTTCATCACCCTTACAGAGATCCCCTACCAACCCTCCCCAGCCGTTACCCCGGACACAGAATCTGGTGAAGGATCATCCAGTAAGTGTTGTAAACATCTAAACATTTATTTGTAACAGAACATGATTATTAACAATTTAAAAAATGGGTTTCTCATGATTAGTTTGATTAACTTAACGGTTCAGTCATGGGCAGTGCAACTATTTGAAAAAAATCTAGCAATGTCCGGTTTTGCATGATTGTCCTGCCCAAGCCGCTCTACTGTTTAGTCCCTGCTACTGCAGCTACAGTAAGATGCGGTCTATATGTCCGGGGATGGAGCAGAAATCCTCCTGGGACATCTCAAGGAAGCTCTCCTGCAGGTAATTTGAAATCCGCTGCATTAGGTTCTTGGGGAGAGCGGCCTTATTGGGTCCTCCGTAGTAGGACACGTTGCCGCGCCACGAGACTAGCAAGTACTCCGGAATCATTGCTTGGCACAGCATGGCGGCATACGGCCCTGGTCTTTGAAGGCTTTCCCGGAGCATTCTCTGTCTGTCGCTCTCAGAGATCCTCATGAGGGTGATGTCGCTCATGATGACCTGCTTTGAATGAGGTAGGGGAATGTTAGTGTTGGGACTGCTTTACCGTTCCTTTACAGAACTGTAACCGCTGGTTTGCAGCCACGCGGTGGAGGCGGGAGAGGGTCAGCCGAAAGGGATCGTTCCCGGGGACAGCCGCGAGGGTGTGGGACAGGAGCAGACTTCCTGCTTGCCGGATTGCTGGCAGCAGGGACCGACATTGATTTCAATGTGAAATGAGGCCATTGCTAATATTAAAGTTTTAAGCTGCCACGAATCTACGGCTTACCATGTCTGTGTGCAAGAGCAATTCCGTTGTCCTGACAGGGTTCTCAAAAGTGCTCTGCAAAACCCCAGACACTGAATGCGAAGGCCGAGAATTCGACCTTGTGCTGAGTGCGCATGTGATAGGTGCTGTGCATGGTCCTGTTCACAGAGAAAGACTATGTTCTTTGTTCACAACTACATTTATCTTTCTGAGGAATTCACTCCCTTTTTCCCATTCCCACAGCCCCATCTGCGACTGTCTCACAACCTAGCCTGTCATCACACTCCCAGAGGCTAGGGAGGATTAGGCATAAGAAGAAGAGGACACGGGAGGACATGTTCTCAGAGCTTATAGCCTGCTCCCGAGCCCAGGCAGCACAGCAGACCCAGTGGCGGGAGAACTTGTCCCAAATGCACCAAGCCAACATGGATCGGGAGGAGAGGTGGCGTCAGGAAGACCAGCAGGCGACTCAAACCCTGCTTGGACTACTGAGGGAGCAAACGGACACGCTCCGGCGCCTTGTGGATGTTCTGCAGGAACGGAGGCAGGAGGACAGAGCCCCGCTGCAGTCCATCTCTAACCGCCCTCCCCCGCCACCAAGTCCCATACTCCCTTCACCCAAAGTGCACAGAAGGAGAGGCGGCAGAGTCCCTGCTAACTCTCACTCCACCCCTGCAGAGAGCTCGAGCAGCAGAAGGCTCTCATTCCCCAAAGTTTGACAAGTTCTTTCCTTCCCGCCTGACACAAGCCCCCGTCCAAGTTTCACTTCCCAGTCCCATGTGTAGTTGATAATAAAAAATATGTTTCTGTTAACTACTGTTTCCATCATGTTCTTTTGGAGGGGGGGGGGGGAAAGGGGGTTGGTAATTGGACAGGACAGTCACCTTTGGCAGGGTACATAGTCGGGGGCAGGCACAGCAGCAGGGCACATACATAGTGCAGTGATGCAGTGACTACTTACCCTGGTTAGTCTGGGAGGTTCTTTTCATGTTATGTGGTGGGGGGTGGGTTGCTCTGTGACTTTGTGTCAGGGGAGGGCAGTTAGAGATCTTAAGCGGCGGTCCTTAGGCAGGATCACAGAGCCACACAGCAGGGGATCTGTAACCGTCCCCCCCCTGCCACAAACTCACATAGACCCCCCATACACACAGTCCGTATCAGGAGGGGTGACAGGCTCCGTTGAAAGAACCATCCCACCGCAGCGGAGCCTGTCAGTCCTTGAGTTTAGAAGCTGCATTCGCGCGACTACACTACACCCGCTCCGCACCACAGTCTGCGTCCCAGTTTTAAAAAATTCCTGCGAAAACAGTATTAAAGAAAACGGTGTGCTTTAACAAAGTAGAACTATTTTTATTTTGAAACGTGTGTTGGAAGTGGGGTGAAGGCTTCTCTGTACACAAAATTAGAAAGTCACAGGTTACCCTGCTCACTCAGGAACTTTGCTTTCAAAGCCTCCCGGATGCACAGCGCTTCCCGCTGGTCTCTTCTAATCGCCCGGCTGTCTGGCTGTGAGTAATCAGCAGCCAGGCTAATTTCCTCAACCTCCCACCCCGCCATAAAGGTCTCCCCCTTGCTCTCACAGAGATTGTGGAGCACACAGCAAGCTGCTATAACAATGGGGATATTGGTTTCACTGAGATCACAGCGAGTCAGCAAGCTTCTCCATCTCCCCTTGAGACGTCCAAAAGCACACTCCACCACCATTCTGCACTTGCTCAGCCGGTAGTTGAAGAGTTCTTTTTCAGTGTCCAGGGCACCTGTATAGGGCTTCATGAGCCAGGGCATTAGCGGGTAGGCTGGGTCCCCGAGGATCACTATAGGCATTTCCACATCCCCAACAGTTATTTTGTGGTCCGGGAAGTAAATACCTTGCTGCAGCCGTCTAAACAGACCAGAGTTCCTGAAAACACGAGCGTCATGAACCTTGCCCAGCCATCCGACATTGATGTTGGTAAAACGTCCCCTGTGGTCCACCAGTGCTTGCAGCACCATGGAAAAGTAGCCCTTTCTGTTAATGTACTGGCTGGCCTGGTGGTCCGGTGCCAGGATAGGGATGTGAGTTCCATCTATGGCCCCACCGCAGTTTGGGAATCCCATCGCTGCGAAGCCATCTATGATCGCCTCCAAGTTTCCCAGGGTCACTACCTTTGGCAGCAGTACATCAACGATTGCCTTGGCTACTTGCATCACAACAACCCCCACGGTAGATTTGCCCACCCCAAACTGGCTCGCGACTGACCGGTAGCTGTCAGGCGTTGCAAGCTTCCAGAGGGCTATGGCCACTCGCTTCTGGACAGTCAGGGCTGCTCGCATCCGGGTGTCATTGCGCTTCAGGGCAGGGGACAGCAACTCACAAAGTTCAAGGAAAGTTCCCTTCCGCATGCGGAAGTTTCGCAGCCACTGTGATTCATCCCAGACCTGCAGCACTATGCGGTCCCACCACTCAGTGCTTGTTTCCCGTGCCCAGAATCGCCGTTTCACAGCATCAACATGACCCATTGCCACCGTGATGTCCTCGGCGCTGGGTCCCCTGCTTTCTGAGAGGTCTGTGCTACTCTCAGACTTCAGGCCATCACCGCGTTGACGTAGCCTCCTCGCCTGACTTTTCTGCATCTGCCTCAGGGCAACCTGTATGATAAGCTGCGAGGCGTTGAGAGCGGCCACAACTGCAGCGATGGTTGCAGCGGGCTCCATGCTCACAGTGCTGTGGCGTCCGCGCTGTCAATGACTGGAAAAGTGCGCGAAATGATTTCCCGCCGGCGCTTTCAGGGAGGGAGGGAGGGCGGGAGTGATGGACGGATGACGACAGTTACCCAAAAGCACCCTGGCCCCTTTTTTTTTTTACCCAGAAGGCATTTGCGGCTCCACCCAGAATTCCAATGGGCGGCGGGGACTCCGGGAACTGTGGGATAGCTGCCCTCAGTGCACCGCTTCCAATGTCGACGCTTTCCCCGTTAGTGTGGACTCACAAAGTCGAATTACTGTCCTTAGTGTGGACACACACGTTCGACTTTGCAATATCGATTCCAAATATTCGATTTAAGTAAAATCGAACTACTCTCGTAGTGTAGACAAGGCCTGAGAGTATGAATGGTCCATGAGTATGAATGGTCCAGTGCATTGATGTGCCCAGTGGATACGGGAGTTAAACAAATGGGACTAAGCCATGGTACCACTGACCCGCATTGGGACAAAACATAACTATGGTACCACTTCCTTCTCCACATCCACAAGATTTCTAAAGGACTCCAGATCCTTTATTCACCTCCAAAGCATGCCTCACAGAAACAGTAGGCACTGGAGACTCTCCCATCTCAGGACCACACTTGCTGATAAAATTAGACCTAGCCTTACTGGAATTTTAAGGGTTAAATTATACTCAGTTACATCAGTGCCAACCCTATTGGCTTCATGGTGGACTAAACTGGTGTGACTGAGAAGAGAATGCAGATACTTAGTTGTGATATTAAAAATACCCTTGCCACCCTTAAACAAAACTTCCATCTTAAGCTCCCCCAAAAGTCACCTGTGACTGGACCTACCTCAAAAACACTGGTAGCTTTCATTACAGCCAGAAGAATCATCTTTCTACAGTGGAAGCACCAATCAACTTCAAGTCAGTAAGAATAGTCAAAACAGCTATCAAACACAGGTCTGATGAGAAAGTCACTAGAGCAAATGACAGGAAAAGGAAGCTTATACCAACAGAGGAAGTGTCAAATGGACACTCTCAAAGTAGAATACCAACATGAAGTTTTCTGTATTTTCATAGATCAACATATTTTACCCATCTGTAGTCCACTGGTGTAGTCCTGTTGATATCAACAAGGCTAAATTCACATGGTAAAGTTAAGCAGAGGCACGAGTGTTCCCAAAATTGAAGCCTAAAACTTGTAATTGTCAGTATTCTGGTTGTTTCTATAAATCTCCAGTTCTCTTTCGAACCTGTCTATGCTCTTTGCTTCAACATCTTGTGGCAATGATTTTCCTAGGTATCCTTGTAAAAGCTGCCTTTTGACGTCACTGTGCCTCTTAAACAAGACAAAGCATTTTACATTGTTTTAAAAACAATCCACTCTACTTTTACATCTACAAAAGTGTTTCATAACAAACAAGGTTTGAGCCCATAAAACAGGTAACAATTGTCTAAAAATCTGTCACATTTGCACACAGCTCCTAGATGTATAAAACTAGAAACATGTTTGGAAACCTGTGGTCCTTTGCAGCTATGTTCTGTGCAACTGTCTGAAAACACGGAGACACGCCTACTCCAAGATTACCTGAACCTACTCAGACATTCATGTAAATACAACAAGCATCTTCAAAATAAACATCCAGAACAAGTGTTTAAAAAGCTATTAATGTCATAATCAACTTCATGTGAAGAAAAGAGAAAAAATACTAAAATGTCAATTTAAAAAACTTCAAGAAGATCTGGAATTCATCTTCAATACAGAAACATCCAACATTTTCTAGTATTTAAAAGTGACTGCCTTAAACAGACTGGTGTTCTTGTAGCAATTCTCCTCTATTCCCTCTTGAAACAGCTTTCATTTGATGAGTCTCTCATGAACCCTGAATGGATCTAATACTATGAGGATAGACCCCTAATGTTAGCTATGCATTAAAATTATTCAGGTTTTTTGGTACTCGCTGACCCTGACAAGTGGTGCAGCCTCAGGTGGGGTCAAGATTGCCATACACGCCCCTCTTTATTCCCCTCATCCCCAATCCTTGAGACAAAAAGGACAATTGGTGGATCACTAATATAAATCAGAGAAGCCTCAGGGCTGCTCTAACATATGCCTGGCTGCCGCTGGCCACCAGGAATCACCAACAAATAGAGATGCTCTGGTTATGCCCCCTTTCTGCTAGGAATGGCTTCTATGAGAGGTTGCTGCCATAGAAGCCACTATGGGGGCTCTACTCCATCCACAACTTTCCCCACGCAGGGGGAATCCTCAGATGGTCAGTTCAGTCAGCTTTGCAACTGCTCTGGCAACATGGCTGGTAAATTCATAAAAACTGACTCCCAATGTGCCAGTTAGATTTTAAAGCTGAAATCCAATTTGCCAATTGGATAAATATCATAGCTACCATCTAAATGGAATGTAATATGGTTAGCCACTTTTGTATAGTCCAGCGAGCATTAGCTTACAAATTATAATGTTAGGCTTCTTCTCAGATCAACTTTTATCTTCAATACTGTTTCTCAAATCAGGACACAGCTATTTTCAACCAAATAAGTTTGTTGATTCACCAACAACCATACAGGAATATAATCAGCAGTTTTATAAGTCATGTTTAGATATACCAAACATTCCAGCAATGTTTTGAACACAAAACACACATGCAGTCCCGCAAGCAATTGTCACAGGTCAATGTCAAGGCCCAGCAGCTGCACCATAAAATACTAATCACCAGGACTTCTTACTACATTTAATTGTAATCATCAGTTATCAGTACTTCACTATTTCTGATACACTTATCACACTTCAAATAATTCTCTCAAAAGTTAGAATGCACTTTGTCTTAAGGCACTCTTATGAATCGTCTGCTATTCCCTGTTCTTCGTTTGAGAGGAACTAGTTTATATCACCAAAAGGAACTACTTAAAATTATTGTTTGAGGCTCTCATAAGCCAATCTATTTGGATTTACAAAGGAGGAACATGCATATAGCATCACTTAGTTAAAATATGGTTCCTTGAGATTGCATTAGAAAGAGTACAGACTCACCAAGGAAACTTTCAGTTACTTCTACTAAAGACCACCAAGAGAAATACAACCTTAAGTAAATTAAGTAACAGGAGAAAAAAACATCTCCCCTTGTAAGTACTCTCACACTTCTTATCAAACTGTCTGTATTGGGCTATTTGATTATCACTTCAAAAGTTTTTTTCTCTTACTTAATTGGCCTCTCAGAGTTGGTAAGACAACTCCCACCTTTTCATGCTCTCTGTATGTGTGTGTGTGTATATATATATATATATATACACACACTCAATATATGTTCCATTCTATGCATCCGAAGAAGTGGACTGTAGCCAGGGCCAGCTCCAGGGTTTTGGCCGCCCCAAGCAGCCAAAAAAAAAAAAAAAAAAAAAAAAAAAAGCCGTGATCGCGATCTGCGGCGGCAATTCGGCGGGAGGTCCTACGCTCCGAGCCGGAGTGAGGGACCGTCCGCCGAATTGCTGCCGAATAGCTGGACGTGCCGCCCTTCTCTGGAGTGGCCGCCCCAAGCACCTGCTTGACAAGGAGACATACAATTCTCCTCCAAGGAGTTCAGTCACAAATTTAATTAACATTTTATTTTTTTAATGAGCATCATCAGCATGGAAGCATGTCCTCTGGAATGGTGGCCGAAGCATAAAGGGGCATATGAATGTTTAGCATATCTGACACGTAAATCCCTTGCAACATCGGCTACAAAAGTGCCATGCGAACGTCTGTTCTCACTTTCAGGTGACATTGTAAACAAGAAGCAGGCAGCATTATCGCCTGTAAATGTAAACAGACTTGTTTGTCTTAGCAATTGGCTGAAAAAGAAGTAGGACTGAGTGGACTTGTTGGCTCTAAAGTTTTACATTGTTTTGTTTTTGTGTGCAGTTATGTAACAAACAAAAATCTGCATTTGTAAGTTACACGTTCACAATAAAGAGATTGCTCTACAGTACTTGTATGAGGTTAATTGAAAAATACTATTTCTTTTGTTTATCATTTTTACAGTGCAAATATTTGTAATAAAAAATAATACTGTAAAGTGAGCACTGTACACTTTGTATTCTGTGTTGTAATATAAATCAATATATTTGAAAATGTAGAAAAAACATCCAAAAATATTGAATACATTTCAATTGGTATTCTATTGTTTAACAGTGCAATTCATCGCAATTAAATTTTTTTGAGTTAATCGCATGAGCTAACTGCGATTAATCGACAGCCCTAGTTTAATTCATTTCAAAGATTGTATTTCTCTATTAACCCAGACCATTAATTGGAATTTCTCACACACACACACACACACACACACACACACACACACACACCACTTTTAAACCATTTATTTTACTACTGCAGAGTTATACACTGGTTAGGTGATGATATTTTTCAATAGTATTTTTCTTTCTGGTGCCATATAATTCATACCACCTGCAGACTGCAACAAACATTTAAGAAAAAAACCAACAGAAGCCTTTAGTTCTTCTAAATTTAGTGGACATAGTCCATACATTCCTTATTTATAACTAATACCTTTTATTTTACATCTTTCAGGGATTACAACAGAACAAGAGACATTATATCGAAGAAACAAAGCAGATCATCTGCATACAGAGGGATGCATATCTGATTAATAAGGCAGACAACGGCGGGGGGGGGGGGGCGGCGAAAGATACAGCAAGCTTGACCCCTATAGCCTTTGTCTTTCTGTAGGTCACTCCACTAGCTATGCTTAAGCGATTTAAAATTCTCAACTCATCTCTATAACTTGATTAACTTACAGGACACACACAATGGGTCACTCTGCACAGGCCAAGAAGATGTTATCCTGGTTTGTCAGCCGGTGACAGGCTCTTTTTAGCTAGTCAGAGGGAAAGAGATACATTTGCCTTCATATATATTATGAGATTCTTGCCCAAGTAACAAACAATAACTTGACGATTTTGTTTAAACATCCCGTTTCCTATTCCTGGAGGAAGATGTTAGAGGCAAACAAAGGTACATCTTGTGATCTTGTTTGTGTTTTTGATGAGGGCAATAGAGGGATAGCTTTTTTTTTATTTAAGGGACTGAAGGCTCTATAGTTATTAAAAGTAGATTCAAGGCATATTGATATCTGTACATCTCATATTTGTGCTGCCAGGGCAGTGCAAAGCAGCCACTCTGGGGACGAGAAGCTGGCCCTTTGTATTTTCATATATTTGTAAAATATTCTAAAATATGATAATCATTTTTAATTATGTATTCAGCACCGACCTGCCCTCAGGTCCCAGCTAACTTATAAAAGCAACAAGAGGAAAGCCAGCATTTGACAAAGTTGTCGTATAAAATTGAACAAATCAGGTCATTCCATAATTCTTCTAAGGCCTCAATAAAAGCAGTGCACAACAATCTGCATTTCATCTGGGCCTTGCCCAAGACAATCTGTCCTGAGGGAGATGCTCTTGAAAGAAATCAAGGAACAGCAGACATATTTAACTATCACTGTACAGTTAAAGGCAGAGGGAAATAAATTCCCTGAATAGTCTAATTGCTTTCAAAAAAGCTCAAAGTCAGGTTTTTGTTCTCGACCATTTATAACTTGACACACACCATCATTTAAAGAATTCTGTATTATTTTTCAAAAACAATTCTTCAATCAGGCCATATGCAATGGCTCAATTAAACACCCTTTAACAAGTATTAATGTCTGTTTCTGTATAAAATATGAAGACAAAGATTGGGATGGTGATGCTAAAAGCTAAAAGTACTACCTTAATCAAAGGTGGCACGACGCAGAACCTGGTGACCAAACACTAGAGTGGCTTATATCAATTAACAGAGGTGGATATCACATGTGTGCATATAAAACTACTGCAGCCAAAACTTAAGCCTAGACCATTCCTGTCACTATGCAACAACTGTAACAGATGAGCCAAAAGGGAAGCTGACCATTATTAGTAGTTAGTCTCTAGAGGCTGCAGCAGAGATCAGGATCCCATCACGCTAGGAGTTATACACACAAAGAGTAAGAAGCAGTCCTGTCTCTCAGTGGATCTCAACCTATTTACCATTGTGGATCACATATGCGGCCCACAACGTGTTAACGTGGGCTGTATCTAATACTACATGTATGGTCCTGAGAATATCACATGGCCCGCAGCTCTGTACTGATAGGGCCTCAAGCAGTCCTTGGGCCACAGGTTGAGAACATCTGAGCTAGGCTGTGAGGCAACCCACTTTTGGGGGCATAAACTAAACAGATAGGCCTAAGCATGGGTGTAGTTTGAGGAGGCAGGGGGGCAGTGCCCCCCAAACTGCAAGCTTCAGGCAGGCATGGAATTTGCCCCCCATGCACACACACACCCCCGAATGTAGAAGTCAATCAATGCCTTTGGGCCTAAATCTCATTCTCTCAAATAAAATGAAATATAAAATCACAGCCATAAAAAAAAAAAACCCTCTTCCTGGCAGGTAGCTGAACTGGGCTGGCCTGATTTTCCTCATTCTAGCAGCAAGATGGGCCCGAAAGGCAAAAGTTCAGTGTTAGGCCCTGCCTTTTACAGCCAACATCACTATCACTGGAAACCCTTCTCCTACCAGGTGACATTTCTCTCTGCTCTGGTGGGGCATCCACTGACCACAGGAAAATCCTGCCTTTTTTAGCAGGGCTTCCCTGAGCCCTGCCTATAAAGCCCAGGTAGTTTTCATGCCTAGCAGCAGGTGGAGGGCAGGGGACGGCAAAGGGCCAGGGACATGCCAGTGAATTCTCCCTCTCCCCCAAGAAGAGGAAGAGAAGAGCTCCCCATTGCTCAGAAGGGTGTAGAAGTCATGGGGGAGTGGGAAGGCTGAGAGGAGGGAGGGTTGCAGCCTGGCTAAGGGAGGTTGGGGGCGCAGAGAGGGCTGCAGGCAGCTGGGGGCAAAGGGGATTGAGGAACTGGGGATTGAGGGGTTTGAGGCCGGAAGGGGCTGGGCAGAGGGGTGGCGGTGGCAGGGCTTGGGGCCGGGACAGGCTGGTGTTGGAGTGCGGGATGGGGAGGACCAGAGCAGCTGGCACTAGGGCTGGGCGGAGGGAGGTTACGCTAAGGGGACAGTAGAGAGGCAGGGCTGGGGTTTCATCCCTGCCCAGGCCGATTCCCCCGGTCCCAGCCAGCCATCGCCGCAGCTCCCCGGCCGGGGCAGAGGCGTCTCCTGCGCCCTCGGCGCTGACACCCCGACGGAGGGGAAGGGGGGGCAGAGCCCCGGCCCCCGCACTTACTGTCGGCCGCCATGGCCCAGCCCGCAGCCGAGCGCGTCTCTCCCCGCCGGCTCCCGGCGCCGCCTGGCCAGACGCCGCAGCCCGGGCGCGGCGCGCACACACGCAGCAGCCGCCCCGGCCGGCCGGCGCACGCCGAGCATCCCACACCTGCCAGCGGCGCCGCCCTGCAGCGCCCGCCCGGCCCATTGCACGGGGTCACCAGCCATGGCCCAGCGCGGGGGCTCCTGGGCAGAATCGGGGCCCGCCCGCCTACCACCTCACCCCCTACGAGCAGCGCCCAGGGGCCGTTTTAGCGCAGCGGGGGATAAGGGCCAGGGCTGGGGACCGCTGCTGCCTGAGCCTCTGCTGGGGCGGGCCCAACCCATCCCCTAGCCAGGCCGCTCCTGGCCTCTGGGAAAGCCCCTGCGGGTGAGGGAAGGGGGGGGTGTCAGGCTCCTGGTAGGGGGAGCAGGGCCCAGGCTGTCTCTGAGGGGCCTCTAGGAGGAAGCCACTGCCCACCTGTGCACAATCAGCTGCTGGGGTGGCTGTTTAGCCTTGCACCCAAAAAGGCCATCGGCACTCAGCTAGAAAGAGGGTGGCCCTAGAGGGAGACGGCTCTGAGGGAGAGGGGTGCTAGCGGGAGGGTTGCTGCTCTGCCTGGGTCAGGAGTCCTACCGCCGTCCATCTGAGGCCTGTGTACTGTAAGCCGGGCAGCAGCCCGCCTAGCATCTCTGGCCAGGAGCACTCTCCTTCAGACTGAGCTTTGTAGCCTTTGATCAGATCCATTAGTCAGTTAGCTGCCATCCATCCAGGAGACTGGTTCCTTCTCCTTAAGAGGGGAGAGTGGGTCCTGACACCCCTTAAAGAGTCGGCCACCCTGTGACATGGGGGGGGAGGGATTTGAGCATCCTTATCCTCTTCCTCCAGCTTTGTAGAAACTTCTTTTATATTTGGACTCCATAGGTGTGTAGAGCAAGGTATTTTCCCTAGATCTTTGCCCCACTTGCTCCAGAGGAACTCTGCGAGTTGAAACTGACCTGTATAGAGTCATTCCTCCCACACAAATGGCCCCTCGGCCAGCTAAAAAAATAAAGGTGGTTGAAAATTTTCAGATTTCAAATTTTGACCCAAAAAAACAGGAGAAAAATTTTGATGAAATATTCACAATTATTTATGTCTGGTTTTCATCCAGCTCTAATAAAAATACATTAAATTTAGGCCTTGTCTGCGCTACTGCTTAAGTTGACATGAGTAAGTTACATCGCTCAGGGGTGTAAAAATCACCCCCTGAATGACATAACTTACATCAACTTAATGCGGTGTCTACACTCTTTTATCAACATAGCTTCTGCCTCTCGTCGAGGCGGATTAATTATGTCCAGGGGAGAATGCTTCACCAGATCAGACTGCAACTTAAGAAAGGAAATTTTTTCCAATGTTGGCCGAGTGTTGTGAATCTTAATTCTTAGCTGCCTCCCAGCTCGTGCCCTTTGTGTTGATATGACCATTAGTTTCTTCCTCCCACTCATGCTTTTATTTGCTTTACAGAACGAGCACCTGTACTTTAATTGATATTTTTTTAAAAAATACATTTTGTTAAAGAGTTTAAAGCACCCGTCTTAGTGCTGTTTAGTTTTCATATCAAGAAAAGAGTATTTTATAACTCGTAAAAAAAAGCACACATGTTGGCATGAAGAATCTCAAACATAAGTTGCCAAGACAAACTTGTCTGCCCTCACTTCCCATTGTCTTCTGGTTAGAAACCACCTTCTCTTTTTTAAAAGAAAGGCCAGCTTGTTATGTATAGTTTGGCAACAATAAGACTCTGAATTGTTGGTCTCCAGCCTTGAAGAGGAATGAACACTAAGGTTTCTTACCAGGTATTTTCATTTCTAGCATTATACCATTCATAAATATATAATTAAGGATAGATTTAGAAGTGCACATTTGGGTCTTCTTTATATAAATTTTAAATGCCTGAGATACAGAAGTTGTAACTTGCTGCATATCCGTTCATCAAGGGCAATAAGGAACAGAATGTAGGTCTGATTTCCTGCCCCATCCATGGTAATTCCACTGGAGCACAAGCTGTCTCTATCTGTGCTGTTTAATTTCTACAGTTCTCTGAACACCGACAATTAAATAAACTAGGCTCTTCCTAGTCAAGTTCATTTTCAGGTTTCTTTCCACTTGGGGGGAAAAAAAGATATGCACTAGCTGGAGGATAATGCAGAAGATGCATAATCTCCCAGTTGCCTCCCCTCTAATAATATCACACTGGTGGGAAGCCAGGCCCAGCACCAACCCCTGGATGCTGGGAAAGAGACAGATGCTGCAACTCCTACAAGGATGCTGGAGGGAGCTCCTTAGCAGATGAGACTGATACTAATTGTCAGGAGTGCAGCTTCACATATAACATCTGCTGGAAAGCAGGGGTGCTCTCCCACCTTCCTGACTTTCAAGGAGGGGATCGAGATCTACTCCATCTTGTTTCCTGACTGTGCAGTTCTCTACACCTCCCCCAGCCTCTATTTTTCCATTTCAGGAGGTCATGATACCAGAAAGAATAATGCAGAACATTTTCCAGAAGAGTTTGGTCAAATTTTTTAATTCTTTCAGTTATGTTCATGCCTCATTTGTGTTTGCTTTCCTCAAACATTTGACTAACCCAAATTACTAGTACAAAGGAGATTTCTGAATGAATCAGTGTGCGTGTTGAAAGAACACAATTACCATTGCAAAGAGAAAACCCCAATTCCAGTAAGCACAACTTAAAATATTCTAAAAATCTGAGTTATGCAGATGTTAAATCTATGAAATAAACAGTCTGAAATTATAAATCAAATAAAAAAATTGAGGACTCGATCTGCTCAATCTTTTTCTTATTGATAAATATGATTGAGTTCAAATAGGCTGTTTCTTGTGAGTGACTCCCTCAGCGCTAGTTCTGAACAGCAGCAATGAAAACGGCCAGTCTTGTCAATTTCACAGTGCTGCTGGGAAACTTATAAGAGCTAAGGCACCACAGCGGTCTTGCATTCTGAAAGACAACACTGCATTGAGCAACACTGGGAAGTTAAATGTGCAGTCACAAAGACAAGAAACAGATTAGACACCCACCCTGATTTTGTGAGGAAAAACAGCCCGGGTGCCACCGGTGAGTGGATTTTCATGCCACAGGTTTGTATTTGTTACAATTGTGCTTTTAAAACTGATCACATGAGACAGAATCCAGTAAAAAGTTTTATCACAACTGAATCTGAGCTCAAGTTCCTAAACATCATGTCACTGTGAGCTAAAAGCAGGCCACGTTTATAAACGTTGTGCACAATGAAACAGAGCATACAAACTTAGTAAAAAAATAATTTATTGCACTTAGTAATCTTAAATAGTCACTAACATTACAAAATTAACAGTTACGTTCTGAGGTTGTAAGAGTACTGATAACACACGTACAAAACAGTCATCCATATAGTGTACATACTCGGAGTGTTCTTTTAGTAGATTCTGCTAAAAGATAGTTATTTGTATTAAATGGGAATGAGTTATAAATGTCAACTCACATGGCAAAAGCTAGACAAAACAAAAAAGCAGCCCTCTGCCCCTCACCATTTCCAGGTACAAGGACACACATACAATTTAGTTTTTGTGAGAAAAAGTTTCCATTCCACTCTACCTTCACCTGGGTTGTACCATTACACAACATATACTGAAGTCACTATTTACAGTTCCACATAACCTGTAGTTCTAGCAGGAGTAATTTTTGCTTTGTGATTTCATTTGATATTCCTGCATAGAGATGACCAAATCAAATCATTTACAAAGTTGTTTTAGACATTTATATTTTGACCATAACAAAATCGAACAGTCTAATTCATATAAGAAATTCTTCAACTTGATCCTTTCTTAACGGGTTCTTTTCCTTTTAGGACGTGGAAGATCTGACAAGAAGAGATACAAGAGGTTCAACAGCCTGTCAGATGACTGTTTTTATAAATAAGAAAGTCAAATAAAAGCTACAGTATACAATTTTATTCAAAATATTAGAGACAGTGTACCCCTTCAAGTATCAACTAGCACTATGGGATCACATTATTGTACTTTAAAGTTTATTCAGATATATAAATACCTTGCAAGCTCTCTGCATATGAACCCGCAATGATCTCAATCTAAGTTTCGCACATTAAGTGCTTAAAAGACTGGATCCCAAATGTTTCATGTCTAAACTGATTGCACATGTATCTGTAACAAGTCTGTTTACCACTGGCATTATCCAAAAACAGCTGTCCTCCATTTCTTCCTGATTTAGACATACAAGTGCTCTTTTAATCCACATGACCATTTAAAGGACATATTAGTAACTCACCTGAATTGCTCTTAATTGCATTACTACAGTTTAAATTTGAAGTCAATAAACTAAATACATTCACTCAAAAGTTAGCTACAATTACATTTTTAATGAGGTCTTCAGACAAAATAGTCTCTCCTCAGCTCTATGAAAATTCCTTGCCCTTTAAAAAGGCAAGCACATACATGCTCCATCTCTATTAATCTATTTTAATACAGTTTCTATAATGCTGACCCCACAAGAGCTTTACCCCACATGTGGCACTAGTTAAAGCCTGTCAATAAATTATTCATCACCTTTCCCACTTATTTTAGGTAGCCTCAGTTTCACCTTAGCCTTTCATATTAATGGTTAGATTCACTGGTCTGTTAAGTCCACTTTGCACTGCGTACAAGATACAAAGTGATCTTAATGTGGCTGGAGATAACCAATAGAAGGTTTCTCCTCTACTCCTGCCATACCTACCTACCCCACCCCAGACATGTCAGGGTAAGGGGATGGCAAGTACTGCTGCTATACTCAATCCTCCACAGGCATGAAGGAGCAGCTCTAACTTGCACTGGGTGGCACAGAATCAGGGAGCTGCCACCGTTTCCAGACAGCCCCCAGTTCCACCATGACTGAGCTCTGCTTGGGCACAGTGGAAAATTTGCCCTGGAAGCTTCTGATCACTGGTCAACTCAGTGAAAACAGAGATTTTAGTAATGCCCTAAGTGCAACTGTAATTTCCATGGACCAGCTCCAGTGGAAGTTCTGTACTCTAAGGTTGTCTTATTTTCAAGTAAAAGCTATGTTCTCCTTCATGACACAAACAGATGAAGGATATCAAAATCTTCTTCCCTCTTTTCCATTACTAATGGAATCACATCCCAACCTTGCCATGCAGTCTCTAATACTGCAGAAAAAGTCCTTACTCCATATATATAGGGTTGGCTCTTGGTCCTTGGTTTGGCTGAGGTAGGATGGCCCCTTTATGACCTCCGACTGAGAGGCTAGCCAGGGCTAGTTTGGCCTCCACTGCAAGTTAGTCCAGAGGCTGCTCTACCATACAACTAAGGCACCTTTTTAGCAACTGGGAGAACACTTGAAAGAGGTTTTATTCGCCCTTTTAATAAATATAAGAATTGTAAGTTCACCTACAGCATTTGCCAAGAATAAATATCCTCCTTTTAACGGAGTGCAATCTTTGCTCTGACTGCACTATATTAAGAACATGGGAAAAGATGCATATGGCACTACAAGACTTTTAAAATGATTATTCATGTGCTTGCAGGGTGCTTGCTAAAGCCTTGTGCTATTTTATGGAAATAAACTTACAGGTTTAGAAATAGTCTAGCTGTGACAAGACTGGAAAACCAGAACTGCAGTAGTTATAATACAGTAGGTAGAGCTCTTAACTGCACCTTCTGTACTTTGAAAACCACAAATATATTTGCAAAAAGAAACACTAGACAGTAATTGCTTACAATAAACACATCTCAAATTTATTGGGATTGCAGTCATACCTTCTTCACTGGAATTCTCTTCTTCTGTGATTACAGGCATCCTACGATTCCGAGTAACAGCTTCCTTCTTTATTGCTTGAAACAAAGAAATATTCAGGGGAAAATTGCCACCAGTTATTAAAGTCTCTGCCTCTCAGTTACAAACAATCCAGACAGATTGCTTACTTGATCTTGATTAGAAAAGCAGACATCAGTTCGTACTGAGTTTTTAGCACCTTCACAAAACCTTAATTTGGCTCTTGAGCAATAACTGGTAATATAAACATAAAATATACTAAACAAAGACTCTGAAAAGATAAATGCAGGGTTAGTTAACATTAGCCAGAGAGATTACAGGGAATAAAGAGGTTTTGCAGATAAAGTGCTACAGATCCATCAGACCAAATAAAAGCACAGGAATTAAATTCATAAATAAAATGGCTGGAATACTTCAGTTTTTCAACACTGTCTTAATAAAATAAGGTTGGACACCTAATGAAACCCTGATTAGAATATACTTGGAGGAATGTAAGAAAATACTTGGAAAATATGACTACATAAAAATGAGCTGATCCAAATGATATACCATATATACTCGATTATAAGCCGGTTCATTTATAAGCCGTCCCCCCCAAGATGGATAAGTAAAAATGGAAAATTTTTATAAGCTGTTCATAAGCTGACCCTATAATTCAGTGGTCAGCAAACTTTGGCTCCCAGGCCATCAGGATAAGCCACTGGCAGGCCGAGATGGTTTGTTTATCTCGAGCGAAACCTAAGTAAACAAAGTGTCCCGGTGCGCAACTGCTTACCCTGATGGGCCAGGACAGCAACTGGTGGGGAAATTTTTTGGGGAGAAGCTGGGGGTCAGTGGAGTAACCCTTCTGACCACCACCCCCATGACCCCACCCCTAGCCCAGGACCCTCCACTCTCCCCATCCCATCCCTTCCCACCTTATCTGGGGAGGGCTAGGGGAGGATGTCTCTGGCTCCAGCAGGCCAGACCTGGCATCGCAGCTGCAGCATGTTCCAGCGGGCTGGGCTGGGCTGGGCGGCACAGCCGCAGCGTGCTCTGGCGGGGCCGAGCGGCACGGCTGCAGCCTGCCAGCTCCGGAACTGCCAGCGCTTCGAAGGCTGGGGGGGTGAACAGCGTGGCCAGAAGCGGAGAGACTCTGGCCCCCGCCTCTTCCCTTCTGGCTCTGCTGGCTGTGCTGCCTCTCCTTGCTCCCTCTGTTGCGGGGAGGGTCTGTGTCCCAGTTCTCCCTCTCTATACCCGTTCATAAGCCGACCCCCGTCTCTGGTGCTTCCCTTTTTTACTAAAAAAAATTCAGCTTATGAACAAGTACATAGGGTACATCTTAGGGTACTAAGTGAATTAATTTACTGAACTACTGAATTATTTTTGGAATGTAGGAAGATAAGCCAATGCCAGACTGGATCAGATCCTAGGTCCATCTAGTCCAGTATCTTGTCTTTTACAGCAGCAGGTACTAGATGCTTCAGAGGAAGGTGTAAGAAACCCGCAGTAGGCAGAACTGGGGTAATCTGGTTCCCATACTTGATCTCACCCTGATCTCTAACACAGTAGAACCTCAGAGTTACGAACTGTTGACCTGTGTTAAACAAACTACTAAAAAATAAAGGGAAAGCAACATTCTTCATCTGCATAGTATAATCTCAAAGCTGTATTAATACAGTACAATAGTCAGTTGTAAAAAAATAAAAAACAACAACAATGCAATTGTGACAGTTGCAGTCTATGTGGTTTTATAAAAATTTGATAAAGAGTGAATATAATGTAAATGGAATATGCTTCATGCAAAAGGTCTCTTGTAAGGTATCATTACAAAGCTTATAATCTACTGAGTGTGATCATCATATTTATATAAATGTGCCACTCTTGTATCTAAAACTAGAAATATGAAATATAACTCTGAGGGCCTATTGTAATTATGCAAAGTGTGGGCCATTAATGGTGGTTTGGAATCTTGATGACTCCCATTAACCAGGACCATTGTCTGCAGATGGCTGTGTTTTACCTTTTTCACACCCCTGAGCAAGAAAGTTGCAGCGCTGTAAAACGCCAGTGTAGCCATAGCCTTAGTCTTCCTGTATACGTGTGTGCTGGCAAGTGGGTAAAGAAGTCTTGCAGTGACATGTGATCAGGTCACCTGAACTGGAATCCATCTTTAACCTGGTGTCTTTCCATTGAGAAGGAGGCATGGGAACTCAGAGAGGGACAAAAGGATTCCCGCCTTATGCAAAAGATATATAAAGGGGTGGAAGACAACAAAGGAAAGAGAAGAGCGATCATGAAGAATCCCCTAGCTACCACCTGAGCTGGAATGAGAGCTGTACCAGGGGAAAGAATTGTGCCCAGGCCTGGAAGGTGTCCAGTCTGAGGAAAAAACTTACTGAAGCATCTCTGAGGGTGAGATTATCTGTATTTAGTTTGATGAGACATAGATTTGCACATTTTATTTTATTTTGCTTGGTGACTTACTTTGTTCTGTCTGTTACTACTTGGAACCACTTAAATCCTACTTTCTGTATTTAATCACTTTTTACTTATTAATTAACTCAGAGTATGTATTAATACCTGGGGGAGCAAACAACTGTGCATCTCTCTATCAGTGTTATAGAGGGCGAACAGTTTATGAGTTTACTCTGTATAAGCTTTATACAGGGTAAAACGAATTTATTTGGGTTTAGATCCCATTGGGAGTTGGGCATCTGAGTGCTAAAGACAAGCACACTTCTGTGAGCTGTTTTCAGATAAACCTGCAGCTTTGGAGCAAGTAATTCAGACCCCGGGTCTTTGTTGGAGCAGATGGGAGTGTCTGGCTCAGCAAGACAGGGTACTGGAGTCCTGTGCTGGTAGGGAAAACTGGAGCAGAGGTAGTCTTGGCACATCAGGTGACAGCTCCCAAGGGGGTTTCTGTGATCAAACCCATCACAGCAATGTTTCCAGTCCTCTTCAAAAGAAATGCATTGGATGCCAACAGTGTCACCTGAACTGAAAATTGACTGAAGTACCATTATTGAGGGGCAAAAATAAATGGCAGTGTGTTTCAGATGAGAGCGGGACGCATCTGGTGAGGTACTCAAGACATCTGTATTATTAAGTAACCTTCTTAAGTATCTTCATTAATAAACTTAAAGAGCAAATAAATACTGAATTATTAAACAGAGGATATTCATTCAAAAATACAACAGGAACAAAAACAGAAGATAGAAACAAAAGGAGAAAATCAGGCTATTTTCTCTGGATTTTGGGCTAGACCCCCAGGAGCTATCAACATTCAAACACTGCTCCTACTTTCATAAAGGCCAATCCTTGCCCAGAAGAAGAGAAAGAACAACAGTTGGTAGTTTGCCATCTAACACACTGGTGAGAGTAAAAAGCCTTCTACCCTACATTACTGGCAATAAAGAAATGTTTGGTGGGAGAATTACCAAGAGCAGAGATAAGAGTTCACTTTAGCTTAGCCACAGCTCTTTCCACCCGCTGAGGGAAAGAAGACAACTGAGCAAGATCAGACAAGTCAGGTGCATTTAAAAAGGGAAGTGGCATCTCAAGTCCTTTGCTTTATTTCCTGTCTCCATCTGCTAATAAGAACTATAACCAACTGCCTTGCCTGACAGAGGGGAGAGAAGAGTTCCTTAGCATCTCCAGTACCACTAATATAATGAAGAATTACCTTTGGTTTCCAATGAGTTTCTCTTCTGTGTCAACTGTGACCGCTCTCTGCTTCTTTTACACCTGGGGGTTTTCATTTTTCCCTGATCAGACCCAGATTCAGAAGATTCTAGTTTAACTTGACGGTGCCTTCTTGATTTGGAGGCCTAAAATCCAAACAAATCCATTAAGCAACAGAAAGGAATCTAATTACTACATACACACAATACTGATACTTTCCTCACAAGATTCAGCTACTTGCTGAGTGTAAGACATGTTAAGACATCTTTGTGTCACCACTACTATGCCAGTAATCACAGACTACTTAACACAGCAGTTCTCAACCAGGGGTCCGGGAGCCTCTGGGGAGCTGCAAGTAGGTTTCAGGGGATCCACCAAAATAAACTAGAGAGGAGGGCCAGCATTAGACTCACTGGGGCCCAGGGCAGAAAGGTGAAGCCCGAGCCCCTCCTCCCTGGGCTGAAGCCAAAGCCCAAACAACTTAGCTTCGTGGAGCCCCCTTTGGCATGGGGCCCTAGGCAACTGCTCTGCTTGCTACCTCCTAAAGCCAGCCCTAGCTATTAATCTACTGAAAAACAGTTGTGGCACAGGTGTGCCATGGAATTTTTATAGTGGGGGAGAGGGATGGGAGAGAACCCCTGGTTTAAACAGACAAGAAAATAATGACAGTAAGTATCCATAGTAGTTAAGGACTGGGCACCCAACTCTTTTAGGCACTTTTGAAAATCCCACCTCCTAAAGTGTTACCATTTCAGACTAACAGTGCTTATATGACATTCAAATAACGAACACATTGTGAGACTTATTTTCAAGAACACAAAGACCTTCCTGGTGCTATATCAGCCTTGATATTTTTATAGTTATTTTTAAGCAATAAGTAGCAAATGTTAAGAACATTTCTTGTGTAACAAAGACAGACTACCAAGACCGAACAGGGGTTTTACTATCCAGTTTTGGACTCCATTTTTCTTTTAGTTGCCTGGGAAAGCAACATCACTATACCTTCAAAGTTTTACTACTGTATATTCAGAACACTACTAAAATCACAATATAAATATGTGCATCCACATTCCCCAAATTAGGAGAGAAAAATGTTTAAGAGTGGGTCTACTATAAAAACCAATCCAATGGAGATCAGGGGATTTCATGTTCATTGGTTCAATGACTAATCAGATCTAGAATAACATTTTCAAAAGTACTTAAGTGACTTAAAAAACTAGGTCCCATTTTCAAAAAGTGACTTCAGAGCTTAGTCCCATTCACTTTTTAAAACTCCCAAGACTTTGAAAGTTAAAAGCATTTAGCAGCCTAAATTCTAAAAAGTCACTTTTGAAAATTTTACCTCATTTCATTTGACAGGTGAAAGTATGGGAGGTTTTTTGCTTTGTTTTTAACTGCCAGCAAAGACGGTTCGCCCTGGGGTTGGAAAGTCATGGCAGCTTTCTGAAAAAGTGTGTACAAAATTCTGTTCTCAGTTACCCTGTGTAACTCCACTGAAAAAAGGGTGTGCACAGATATTAAATGAAGGCCTGACATAAGGAACTTTACTAATAGTTGTGTCACGTGCCAGACTAGAATCCATCTCACTCTCTGAATACCTGTATTGCTTCTGCAAAGCTAATAGGAGTAGTAAAAACTTGTTTTTGTTGCCAATAAGGTGGTTAAGACCGAATGCCCAATGGGAGCAGGGCTTGAAGCAGATGGTGCCATTTTGATAAATCACTTTTCTGACCATATTACAATTTAAGTCAATGCAAGTGTTTTTGGAAAGTTAATGACTAACAATTCCCTAACAAATATACCTATTTGTTTACTTACCTCAGCAACTGCATTATAGGACTTGTATTTGATTTTAGCCAGTGCACTTGCTCTTTCAGAACCCTGTAAAGAAACAAGAAAAAGGTCAGAAAAAGCCAGCTAAAAGTTAGCTTCCAGCATATCCCCTTAATTTTCTTCCAAGCTCATTTTTATTTGCAATCACAGAGCTTTTCACCCAGATCTCAAAGTGCTTTATTAAATTGGGGAATCAACATCCCTGTTTTATATATAAGGAAACTAAGTACAGCTAGCAACACATGCCCAAGGGGTCACCACATGTCAAAGACCCCAGATCTCCTGTCTCCCACACCCTTGTCCTATCCTCTGAACCATGCCAACTGCGGGCTTTATAGGTCTGCTTGCATTCATACAAAAATACTTTGACTTAGTATTTTTCAAGCGTTTGAGCAAGGGCCACAGAGCTTTGCTGCTATGTCTTAGCTGTCCATTGATCTGGTTCTTCCTTATGATCAATTATGAAAAACAGAAATAAAATACAATTCAGCCTCACTTTGCTCAAAGAAACTAGCATCTTAAAACAACTGGAGAATGAAGATAAATGAGTCAGCGATCCCTTCTGTGAATGTACAACCTGTTTATAAGATTCACTCGCTATGTCTCTATAGTGGAGTTGGGCACGGGGGAAGAGAATAAATCTCAATATTTACAGTATGCAACTTGATGGTATATAAAAGTGTACAAAGGAGGCAGTTTCCATATTACCTGATATAACATTCAGTGAAAGGGCAATATTAAATTAAGAAACAACTGCTTAAGAGTCATTGTAGAAGATGCATCTTGCAAACTGTGTCATTTGTAGAGAGCTAAGTGTGTAAAATAACTGCTGCTAAAAAAGTCCTTATTTCAGTAAAACAAACTATCAGATTTCCAGAGTAAAGCAACTGTGACTTTGGTTTTCCTAGGTTTCCACAGGGCAGAAAATCATACACGCAAATAGTTACCTTTCTATGAAAGGTAACTTTTTCTGGGATTTAACCCAGCAGTTATTGAAACAAAAAACAACACTATGAAACAGTTTATTGTAAAAATTGAATATAGCATTCAGTTGACACTACAGGAGAACCAAAAAGGAATTTGGCCAGGATAGTAGGGATCAAACTCCTTCTTATGTGGAGAATGGCCATGGCATTCTTCATGAAAAGTGTTCAGGACCTCTCAAGTTGTGACCTATGTCCACCACTGACAGAGAACAACATACTTGCTTAAGAACACCAACACTACTTCCTCCAGAACTCTGGAATTTGAAGGTCTCCCATTTTAGTACTGGCCAGGCTTGACCTGACCACTGCTTAGCTTCCTGACTTGATCACAGATTGACATGCTCTGACTGCTGATTAGGTTGTCCAATAACATTAAGATATTACACAGTAAACTTTTCTTACTTCTGAGTCTTGAGAAGTCCCTCCTTCCTTTTTGTCAGTCATTTCTTCACTATCTTTAGCCTTTGAGGAGGATTTCTGAAAAAGTATAGATATATATTTAAAACTCATTCAGGACTTGAACAAGTCAACTTTACTATGCACATTTTCAGGTATATCAGTTTCTATTTGACAACATTTAAAACTTTAAAAGATCAATTTATTTTAGGAAAGTAACCACATTCCCTTCTACCTCAGTCTAATATTTTAATTACTAGTATCATGGCCCTTGCATGACTTCAAAGTAAGTGTGCGTAGCACATTTAACATTTACATTACAAGATTGCTTTAAGTAGGGATCTATGCATTCATAGAATCATAGAATATCAGGGCTGGAAGGTACCTCAAGAGGTCATCTAGTCCAACCCCCTGCTCAAATCAGGGCCAATCCCCAACTAAATCATCCCAGCCAGGGCTTTGTCAAGCCAGGCCTTAAAAACCTCCAAGGAAGGAGACTCCACCACCTCCCTAGGTAACGCATTCCAGTGCTTCACCACCCTCCTAGTGAAATAGTGTTTCCTAATATCCAACTTAGACCTCCCCCACTCCAATTTGAGACCATTGCTTCTTGTTCTGTCATCTGCCACCACTGAGAACAGTCGAGCTCCATCCTCTTTGGAACCGCTCTTCAGGTAGTTGAAAGCAGCTATCAAATCCCCCCTCATTCTTCTCTTCTGGAGACTAAACAATCCCAGTTCCTTCAGCCTCTCCTCATAAGTCATGTGCTCCAGACCCCTAATCATTTTTGTTGCCCTCCGCAGGACTTTCCAATTTTTCCACATCCTTCTTGTAGTGTGGGGCCCAAAACTGGACACAGTACTCCAGATGAGGCCTCACCAATGTCGAATAAAGGGGAACGATCACATTCCTCGATCTGCTGGCAATGCCCCTACTTATACAGCCCAAAATGCCATTAGCCTTCTTGGCAACAAGAGCACACTGCTGACTCATATCCAGCTTCTCATCCACTGTGACCCCTAGGTCCTTTTCTGCAGAACTGCTACCTAGCCATTAGGTCCCTAGTCTATAGCAGTGCATGGGATTCTTCCGTCCTAAGTGCAGGACTCTGCACTTGTCCTTGTTGAACCTCATCAGGTTTTTTTTGGCCCAATCCTCTAATTTGTCTAGGTCCCTCTGTATCCGATCCCTACCCTCTAGTGTATCTACCACGCCTCCCAGTTTAGTATTATCTGCAAACTTGCTGAGAGTGCAGTCCACACCATCCTCCAGATCATTAATAAAGATATTAAACAAAACCAGACCCAGGACCAATCCTTGGGGCACTCCGCTTGAAACCGGCTGCCAACTAGACATGGAGCCATTGATCACTACCCGTTGAGCCCGACGATCTAGCCAGCTTTCTATCCACCTGATAGTCCATTCATCCAACCCATACTTCTTTAACTTGGCGGCAAGAATACTGTGGGAGACCATATCAAAAGCTTTGCTAAAGTCAAGGAATAACACATCCACTGCTTTCCCCTCATCCACAGAGCCAGTTATCTCCTCATAGAAGGCAATTAGGTTAGTCAGGAACAACTTTCCCTTGGTGAATCCATGCTGATTGTTCCTGATCACTTTCCTCTCCTCTAAGTGTTTCATAATTGATTTCTTGAGGACCTGCTCCATGATTTTTCCAGGGACTGAGATGAGGCTGACTGGCCTGTAGTTCCCCGGATCCTCCTCCTTCCCTTTTTTAAAGATGGGCACTACATTAGCCTTTTTCCAGTCATTCAGGACCTCCCCCAATCACCATGAGTTTTCAAAAATAATGGCCAATGGCTCTGCAATCTCATCCGCCAACTCCTTTAGCACCCTCGGATGCAGCGCATCTGGCCCCATGGACTTGTGCACATCCAGTTTTTCTAAATAGTCCCAAATCACTTCTTTCTCCACAGAGGGCTGGTCACCTTCTCCCCATACAGTGCTGCCCAGTGCAGCAGTCTGGGAGCTGACCTTGTTCGTGAAGACAGAGGCAAAAAAATCATTGAGTACATTAGCTTTTTCCACGTCCTCTGTCACTAGGTTGCCTCCCTCATTCAGTAAGGGGCCCACACTTTCCTTGACTTTCTTCTTGTTGCTAACATACCCGAAGAAACCCTTCTTGTTACTCTTAACATCTCTTGCTAGCTGCAACTCCAAGTGTGATTTGGCCTTCCTGATTTCACTCCTGCATGCCTGAGCAATATTTTTATACCCTCCCTGGTCATTTGTCCAATCTTCCACTTCTTGTAAGCTTCTTTTTTGCGTTTAAGATCAGCAAGGATTTCATTGTTTAGCCAAGCTGGTCGCCTGCCATATTTACTATTCTTTCTACACATTGGGATGGTTTGTTCCTGCAACCGCAATAAGGATTCTTTACAATACACCCAGCTCTCCTGGACCCCTTTGCCCTTCATGTTATTCTCCCAGGGGATCCTGCCCATCTGTTCCCTGAGGGAGTCAAAGTCTGCTTTTCTGAAGTCCAGGGTCCGTATTCTGCTGCTCTCCTTTCTTCCTTGTGTCAGGATCCTGAACTCGATCATCTCATGGTCACTGCCTCCCAGATTCCCATCCACTTTTGCTTTCATGCACCACTAATCCTTTAGACTTCCATAGAGGCAATGTGTACACATTATGTATCTGATGTTTCACTCATTATAAATCTTTTAAGACAAAGCTTTCATTTATCATTTGAAAAATATATTCAGAGGTCTTCACACATTTAATACATTCTACACACTCATGATGACCTGCACTGCCACAGCACAATAGAGACTATAGCCTACCATTTTGTCCTGTTGCCATTGCTGATATTCCAAAATCGTATTCTTAATATTAATTACAAATTCATCCTTTATCAAGCTCAAAGCCTTGTCCGGCTGGGATTTGTCAGTGGAGATCAGACACTTCATTTTCTGATAGTGGTCATGAACATTCATCATTTCCTGAAGAGAAAAATGTTAAAAAAGATGTAGCAACAAATAAAGAATATAAACTCCTGATTAAATATGGACATTGTGCATATAATTTTTTTTAAATCACAGTATATTGAACTAGCAACTGTTTTAAAAAGGAGGTTGTTAAAATTAGCTGATCACTGTCAGTAATAGTAAGTCACAAGAGTGTATTAAAATCTAGTATCATGGTCTCACCAGCTTAGGGGAGAAGCAGAGGAAGACAGACTGTGCACTAAGAAGGAAACTCAGTAAGAAACCTCAGTGGTACCAAGTAATTATTTTCAGGCAGAGATTTCAATCCTCAACCGTTTGAGGCATTTTAAAGTTTCCCCCCAATTCATTGTTAGTTAATGTTTCAGTGGCAGTGGAGAATGTGAGATGGGGGCAGGTCTTCCCCATGTACAAGTCTAAGCTGCTAGAACCAACTGGAAGAGACATCATGAACCAGACGGTTGGTCGACATGACTAGACATGTAATAGAAGAAAAACTCTATCCGGCTTCCAGTGCCAGAGTTTGTACAGGTAACACTACACTAAACAAAGGGAGAGCAGTAAAATGACCACAATTTAAAATGGGAAAATAGGCAAGGGTAAAAAGAAGGGAAAAAAAGTAAGGCCCCAATCCTGCAGCTGATTGTATGCTGGTACATCAACACGCCCACTTGTATACAGTTAATTGCTGAATCAGGGCAAACACAAATGTCAACATTTAAATTAAAATACTGTCTTTTGCAGTGTACTTCCACCAATCCTTGTCTGAGAGCTGCCTATTTGGATTGGAAGGGAATAGTCTTCTTAACATGTCTGTGAAGCACTTTGCACACTTTCGGTATTATACAAATATCGTAGTCCTTCCGTGAAAATAGATGCAGTGTTTCAGAATGGATGGTAAAACTGTTGGTACACATAACTGTCCTCATTTCTGTAACAGAACTTTTATGAGGACCAGATTATGCAATTAGAGAAATTATATTTGACAATAATAATTATTTTGTAGCATAAAAGTTACTGTACCTCCAACACCTCATTAGTGATGAGCCTGCTTACTCGGTTACTTAGCTCCTTAAATTCCTCTTTAAGTTCAGTTCCCCGCATCTTTTTCTTAGTTCTGAAGGACAGCTGTATAAAGATGGGTATATTTCAAAATACACGGTAAAAGAAATGTTTATAACTATGAAAATTCTCACTTGACAGTCAAAACTGAAAGATGCTGAAAGGCATGGATCTAGAAAACAAGGTGATCCCAACGTTCAGCTGTATAGATTTATTTTCAAGCATTTAGTCTCACAGCAATGATTTAATAGCTTTTGTGAAACATTTGTTTTTAAAAAGAGATGTTCTTCACTGTTATCAGAAATTCAAGCCACCACCAAAAACTCAGAAAAACTGAATGTTAATTTCTACAGATTAAAAGCCATGATAAATTATAAAGCTGCCAAAGCAATATTTTTTCAAATAATTTGCTAGTTTTTTAAAGCAGAACATTAGATGCAATCTGAATCCATCATAACTACATTTTAAATTCAATAGCCTCTATCTGAGTTAGTTATGTAAAGTGCCTACTGCACTTTTGGGTATTGTAAAAAAGTAACTGCAAACCAAGCGTATTGGTGCTGCTCAACTCTCTCCATTTCTTATTTTTAACTAAACATTGTACAACAATTAGAAGATAGACAGGGATTTTCTAAAGGAAGTAAGTTCTTTGTGCAATAACTCACTAGTTTGGGCATTGCTGTAAAGTGAAATGCTTTGTCTAGTCTCAGCTTCCTAAATATATACGCTGCATCATAATGCTGGGCATTTATCAGATCCTGTTGAAACCTCTGAACTTCAAGCCACTCCTTGAGTGCAATTCTGATCTGCAATAGAAAAGAAGAATCTATTTTACTGATATACATTTCCTTGAACAGTGATTAGAGATTTTAGCTGACCAGTGGAGTAAAGTCATAGCATGCTACAAACTAGAGACAGGCCTGTATAGGGTATATATGACAGAAGTGACCTCAAAACTACCGAAAAGATGCAGTAACAGATTCTAATAGTAACAAGTAATTCATTTAATTGCCATGTTTACTATTCTAGGTTTAACCATCTGTTTTGACAATGAATATAAAGATGCCAATCTTGCTCTGACTTTTAGGGATGTTTATATAAAAAAAGTTAAGGAGGAATTAGAAAGGTTACTTGGACCAGTGACAAGTACCAAAGGTGCAAAGCCAAATACAGACAGGAGGTATGGGTAGCGTCCTACCAAATTCACGGTCCATTTTGGTCAATTTCACAGACATAGGATTTTAAAAATTGTAAATTTTCATGATTACAGGTATTTAAATCTAAAATTTCACGGTGTTGTAATTGTAAGGTTATTGTAGGAGGGGTTGTGGTACCGCTACTCTTACTTCTGCGCTTCAGCTGCTCAGAGTTGAGCAGCTGGAGAGCAGCGGCTGCTGGCTGGGAGCCCAGCTCTGAAGGGAGAGCCGCCGCCAGCAGCAGCGCAGAAGGGAAGCGTGATACGGTATGTCGCCCAGTTCTGAAGTCAGCACAGAAGTAAGGGTGGCCACACCATGACCCCCTAAAATAACCGTGTGACCGTCACAACTCCCTTTTGGGTCAGAACCCCAATCTGAGAAACACTGAGCTCCCCCGTGAAATCTGTATAGTATAGGGCAAAGGCACACAAGAGACCAGATTTCACAGTCCATGACGCACTTTTCATGGCCGTGAATTTGGTAGGGCCCTAGGTATGGGGTAGCACCTTGAACGCTTGAGGTGCACTTTAGATCACTATCTGCGATGGTTATGTCCATGGGGAAAGTTCATAGTATGCATAATTTTCACCCTTTTATGACAGTTTAAATTTCTTTGCATTAATTTTTATGGTCTATTTTGAACTTCTGAAACCATTTTCAATTTTTTGGTATATTTGGCTATTTTGATCACCCATATCAGCCATTTTGATCGACAATGGCAGCTGGTGAACTTTGGGGCAAGTGGATCATAGCAAAAATAAAAATCATGGATCCTTGCCCCAAAATTTTCCTAGGCAGGGGGCCAGAGACCATGCGCAAGTGTACAGGGCTCCATGCCTTCGCATAGCCATGACATCTCCCCCAGGTGAAACCAGAACCTCTCCTCCTCCCCACCTCTCTCCCCAGAGAAACAAAGAACTCTCCTCACTCTCCTCCCTGTCTATGATCAAGTGGGACCTTGCCCACCCCACCTTCCCCAACAGGGAAAAGGGGAGGATTGGCCCTAGGAAAGCAGACCTCCTATGCCACTTAGGGCTCTTAACTACCTTGGCCATTCCTTGGCCTGGACCTTATTCCCAGGATGATCCTCCTCCTCTATTGTTCCCTCTCTCCTCCTCCTCCCCTACTGCCTGAACTGTAAGGGTCTGACAGGAGGCAATTTAGGAATTTGGAATGGTATTGGGGCACTGGTTTCCCCACCCTAGCTGGTGGCTTGAGCAGCAAATCAGGCGCACCAAACGCCATTTAAAATTTTCACGGCTTTCTCCTATCAGACTTTCACTGCACAATCTGCACACATACCACAGAGACAGTGAAGAAAGCCCTGCACAGCCACGGCGCTATTTGCTGTGTTCATCGGACCCAACTGGCAGTGACTGATGCAAAAGCATAGATTTAAGACCTGAATTCATAATTAAAATGTAAAAACCAGGAGGATTATTGAAAATTAGGGAGGACTGGCATCTCTCTGAATAGGGGCAAGCAACACTTCTCTCAAAGAGCAAAAGTCTTAGATTCGTAGATGGCTGAAACACTATGTTTAGCTACGAGAGTGCAGACTCAAGTTCATAGTTTTTTTAAAAAATTCCGTTGTAAAGTTGTAGTTTTATCAATACTGCAATGATATTTTACTGAAGTACCTTTCCCTCCCTATCTATTCTGTCAACCTTCCACTTTCTCCAGTTGATCGCAACTTCTTAGATCACTGCTAAAACTTATGATAGTGGCAGCCATTTGAGTTTTAAATACCTGTAAAGTTATTACAGGTTTCACCAGTTATCTCAATTGAATTACCTGACTTGTCTGAAGTTAAAGAATGCACTGTAACAGCATTAGTAATTTATTTCAACCAGTGAAGTGCAACTTTGGGCCCAAAACTTGCAAAGACTTACATATGCACATATTTTTACTCATAAGTAGTCTAATTATACCTTTCCTTACACTGCATTTCCGACACCACCTTTACATTTTGTTTCTTCTCCAAAACCTTTCTAATACTTCCACACTATTTCAATTTATCTCATCAGTCCCTGCCTCTCAGCCCACATATGCACTTCTTTTCAACACAGCACTTGGAAATTTTACGGACACTTAAAAGTCAGGGAATAAACGTACTAGTTAAAGACTAATGTCAAAGATGCCTCCCCCCCTTGTGTTCTGATCTGCCAAGGTGAGAAGTTAATTCATACACTCCTCAAAGCTGTAAAGAGAACAGTGTAAGGATTCTTACTTAAGTGCCATTATTTTAACCTGCTCAAGAACTCCAGCTAGGTGTATGAAAGCTGTGAAGTCTTCCCTCTACCCTGAGAGGGAGAGAAAACATTTTCCTCTTGTTTTCCTCTCCTACCCGGAGGATCCTGGCTGTGAAGATGGTTCCTGCTACTTTACCCCTCAGCTCTTGATGGTGCAAAAAGGATGCATCTACTCTACACCTCCCCCAACATCTCTTTTTAGGTCCCCCTTTCTAAGGAATAGCTTGAGAATGTGTATTTATATTGCTTATACCTTTCATGATCCCAGCACAGAGAGAGGGGATGCTGGGTCTCTCACGGGAGGGAGGGGGGTTTATGTGGAGATGCCGGATTTCTCACGGGGGCAGAGGTGCGGGGAGGATGCTCAGTCTCTCACAGGAGCGAGAGGAGTTCATGGGGTGCGAGCGGGTCTCTGCTGTATATATGGTTCTGAAGAGTAACAAACGAAAACTGATGAAACTTTGGTCAGTTTTCACATTGCTACATGTTGGGAAAAACATAAGCACTAACAGTGCTCTGCAGCACTAGGGAAAGACTGCTGATCGGTTTACTCTCAGCTCACATTTAGAAGCCTAGAAACTTTAATTTTTTTTTAAAAGGAGAGTTTCCTATAGGCACAGGCAAATGATATTTTAAGTTCTGAAAAATACAGGGGCTTTAGTTAATTTAGCCAGTGTTTAGGCTCTCAGACTTTAATGATGTTCAAAAAGGGTAGTTTTCTTAGAGGGCCCATTTCTTCCAGAATACTCATGTTTTTATTCATAAAAAAGAAGAAAAAATCTCTTCAAGTTGTGGTGGTAAAACATACAAGAAATCTTAATACAATCATAAAAGTCTGATATTCTTTTGAGAATGAATCCTCAAAAAGACTTACCTTTTGTTTTGGCTTACAGAGTTGCGTACTATACAATCCATACAGAAGATACAGAGCACCAACACGAATCTGGAAAGTATAAGGAGGCAAGAAGTATCGCCATGCCAGATCCAACGCCTTCTGTGTAAACTTATTCTTCTCTAAAGGCCTTGTTTGACCACTAGACAAAGAAACAAAAAATATATCATTATTTGCTTTTTATCTAAGTACAGTTTTTAAAACCCATTAATACATTTAAAACTTATGTTAGACTAAGGTCTGATTATAACTGACAACTCTTCAAGGATAATCAGGGTTAAATCTCTTAAATTTTATCTCTTGCCATTCTGTCATTCCTTACATTAAACAGAAAATCTATGTTCTGAAGGATGCAATGATCTAATTTTGTTCTCAGAAACCCCATATGATGAGGCTACAATCAAACTCCTCGGTCCTGAATGTCCTTGCTTTTGGTGTTAGTCAGACTTAACATTGCTAGATACTTTTATATTCATGTTTTTCCTTACTAAAAAGGGACCAACTGTTTCATTACTGCATTTTCTAATCTATTTCTACATTTAGGAATTGAAATAGTATGCTTAGAGTACAGCCAAAGCGCATGGGCTCAGTACTGCATGAGCCACATGAAATACAAACACTACATTCATAATTTCAGTATACCTTACAAGAATTAAAGCTTTTGAGGTTTCACTTTCTCCCTCTTTTAAGTTTGCTTTATATTCTTATTTTTCTTAAAGTTACAGACTCTGAAAAATCCAGCCCCAACTACATGAGCCACACCATCAGGGGTCATTCACCTGCACATCTACTAATATGATATATACCATAATGTGCAAGCAATGTCCCTCTGCCATGTACATTGGCCAAACCGGACAGTCTCTACGTAAAAGAATAAATGGACACAAATCAGACAGCAGGAACGGTAAAATACAAAAGCCAGTAGGAGAACACTTCAATCTCCCTGGACATTCTATAACAGATTTAAAAGTAGCTATACTTCACCAAAAAACTTCAAAAACAGACTTCAAAGAGAAACTGCAGAGCTACAATTCATTTGCAAATTTAACACCATTAATTTGAGCTTGAATAGTGACTGGGAGTGGCTAGCTCACTACAAAAACAATTATCCCTCTCTTGGTATTGACACCTCCTCATCAATTATTGGGAGTGGACCACATCCACCCTAATAGAATTGGCCCTGTCAACACCAGTTCTTTACTTCTCTTCATGTGTCAGTATATTTATGCCTACATCTGTAATTTTCACTCCATAAATCTGAAAAAATGGGTTTTTACCCACAAAAGCTTATGCCCAAATAAATTTGTTAGTCTTTAAGGTGCCACCGGACTCCTCATTGTTTTTGTGGATACAGACTAACACAGTTACCCCTCTGATACTAGACTCTCAAAGTGCAGAGCTTGGTACACTGGCTGCAGAGGAGGAGTAACTGACAAGAACTGTCCATAGTGGGAACATATTAGAGCACAGCTAGAGCTAACAATATGATTTTGAATTACGCTACATTCAGATTGGTGTCAAGTATCACGGGGTAGCCCTGTTAGTCTGTATTCACAAAAACAACAGGGAGTCCATGCATCTGAAGAAGTGGGTTTTTTACCCACGAAAGCTTATGCCGAAATAAAAAATAAATCTGTTAGTCTTTAAGGTGCCACCAGACTCCTTGTTTTTTTACATTTAGATTGACTGTTATGATCCCAGCACACAGAGAGGGGGATACTGGGTCTCTCACGGGAGGGAGGGGGGTTTATGTGGAGGTGCCGGATTTCTCACGGAAGGTCAAGGGGTGCGGGAAGGATGCTCGGTCTCTCACAGGAGCGAGAGGAGTTCAGGGGGTGCAAGCGGGTCTCTCATGGGGGGGAAGGTGTGCCCAGTCTCTCACGGCGGGCGAAGGGTCTCTCTCAGAGGGGTGAGGGGTGCGGGGGAGTGCCGGGTCTCTCA
>NC_048301.1:14684772-14746250 GCF_013100865.1 Trachemys scripta elegans | reverse complement strand
CGGGGGGGGGGAGGGGTGCGGGGGGGTGCCGGGTCTCGCCCGAGCAGCGCGGGGACGATGCCGGATCCCGGCGCTCACGGGGCGGAGGAGGGAGGCTGCCGGGTGTCTCACTGGAAGATGGTGTGGAAGCGGCGCTCCCGCCACAGGCCGGAGAACACCTCGAAGCGGACATTATCCGTCTCCTGGAAGCTGCTCAGCAGCGCCTCGCAATCCGTCTGCAGCCCCGAGACCCAGCTCATCCCGCCGCCCGCTTCCCCAGGCCGGCCTAGGCAGAGCGAGACCACAGTGCTCATTGCGCATGCGCGCGGCGCCAGCCACAGTGCCTAACGCTATAGCTCGCTCCCTCAAGCAGCGGCACCAGCAGCACCCACTGCGCATGCGCCTACTCAGTTTCCCCGCCTCGCTTCACCGCGCCTGCGTGAATTTCCGGCACTTCTGACCCATCAACCCCCTCCACACACCCACGCCTCCTGCCCCTCGTTCAACCAGGGCGCACGCGCGCATGTTCAACCTTCATCGACTGTCCTTGAGCTTCTCTAGCCGCCTTGTGGGGGAGGGGACGGTTTCTCCTGCCCTTCCAGTGAGGGCGGGGCCAGGGCTGAGTGAGGGGAGCCTCCACCTGGTCAGTCCAGTGAGGGTGGTTGGGGGAACTTGCCCCCACCTCAGTGATGGCAGTAATGTGAGGGATGGGCTGAGTGAGCCCCCATCCCCCATGAACAAACAAAACAAAGTGGCAGCACCCACACACTAGCAGCTGGCCAGTGCGGGGGCCATGTAACGCAGCCACCTGCCACACGGCCCACATGGGGCCTAAGAGCCCTGCCTAGCCAGGAGCCCTGCTTTAATGGCCAGGCCCTGCACCTCACCCTATGGCGGGGCACAGTTGACCTGAATTTTATGAGTTAGTTGTTCTGGCTTGCCACTGATCACATCCGACCAGCAGATGTATAGGTTCTTGTCCAATTCAGACTACAGTGTCCAAGAACTCAGAGAGTTCTATATCGGGAGAGGACTCTCGGGGTGCTTGGCAAAACCACTTACGCTGAGGACAGTACCAAATTGATAAAAGCTTTATTGAGATTAACAAAAGAATAATAAATGCTATGAAACTTATGACTGCAAAACAGTAAAAGAATTCCAGAACTCCTGGTGATAACATTCCTATTATAAGTACCCCAAGCTAACATACATCCTTCTTTGAGGATCCGGTAATAGGAAGTGAAGGACCAGCCTTACTCCTGGCATGCCCAATAACACAATGGTTCTGGCTTCCCCAATTGTTAGGAATGTTGAGTAGTTATACTATACTACACAAGCTGAGCTGATAGTGTGATAGAAGATAGAATGATAGGTAGATAAAAAGATAGTCTATAGAATATAGGAGAACAAAGAAAAGAGAAAGCTCCCTAAGATATCCTTACAAGGTATTTTATAGGATCCTGACGCTATGTAATTCAGGCCCAACCTACTATACCCAAATCTTATTTTCGTACCCTAATAAATTGATGGGTTCCCTTATGCTATAGGTCAGTGGATTATGACACTTGCTCTCTACGTATTAATAAGGATTGTCTCACTCCAAAAACTGCCAACCTAGGCTCTCTTGGTGACTTCCAGGTTGTGGTATACCCTGCGGTTACCAACCAGTTGCAGACGCCGGATAAACCTATTCAGTGTTGTGTGTAGTTCCTCCCTTTGGTTCCCCAAAGTTCAGGGACCACTTCTATCTGGGCCAAAGGTTGCCAGCTTTTATGCTGACTTACTCTTAACTGATCATACTGTTAGCTATTTAGCAGATCCATTCAGCAAAATTTATTCTATGTATAATTGTTAGGAAATACATATCATATGCCTCAACACTGGAATTCATAGGAATTAATACTGATAAAATATAAGTATCATATATGAAATGGATTAATTCAGAAAGAAACGTATTATTTGATATGGCTGGCTGGATTAGTAGGATATAATAGCTAGCAAAATAATCCTATGGGCTAAACAGTGCAGGCTGTATGTAAAACAATGGCATATCCACTCCGGCTCAGCCAGCGGTTTATGGCAGCCCTGATCAGAGTGTGCCTCACAGTCCCCCGCTCCAGGCAACACGTCTCCTCAGCATCAGGTTTTGGGGGTCTAGGCAGAAGGAGAGCCCCCAGTGGATAAGGAGTATTGTGAAGGAAAAGAAGAGGTGAGGGGTGTCACAGTTCAGGGCAGTTGCACTTGTATGCCCCCTCCACGCTCCACCAAGAGCGCACCCACTCTAGGCTCCTGGCTCCTCAGCCGTCACCTCTCTTGGGTAGAGACCAGTGTCTCCCTCCCTGCTAATGGGTTTTTCCAGGCTGCACAGTTCCCTGCCTACACTGTGTTATCCCCTGCAAGCAGACTGCCAAAGCAGGCCAGTACCTGTGGTTAGTTTTCTCTTCAAAGGCTACGAACAGCATAAGTTACATCATAACTCTTTATCAGCAAGCACATTTATTCTTAAGGTGAAAGCATTACAGAGAAAACATATAAAACCCAATAAACGTTCCTATACACCTGCTAAAAGCTGACCAGAGGGCACCAATCAAGCTTATGGGGCCTCAGTAAGCCAAAGTCCTTCCAACCTTTCCCAGGAAGGATTGGAGGCCCCCTTAGACCATAGGGCCTGTCTGCTTGGTGGATCAGAAAGAAGGCCCTGAGTCAGTCTAAACACAGGCGCTTTAACTGAAAGTCCTTTCTTTGTCTGTTGGTCTCTGGAGAATACAGTTGGAACCAGCAAATGCAAGCCTTTCCAGGTGGTGGTCCGTCTCTTGAGATGCTACAATCTGAGTGAATTTGCCTAATCACCCCCTCACTGTACTTAGTTCCCCGAGGGTCATGATTCCCTTTCCCCCATGGAATTATATACTGTTCCTGCCCACAAGGATACACAAAAAATACAGTAAGCTCTCCCAAAGATATTGCAGCAAATTGCCATTTTTGTCACGCGGTGGAAATGGACTGAAGATAAATAAATGGATAACCTGTGACAAATGCAGATTTTGTACAGGCAGCAATGCCGGAGAAACCATCCCCAAAGATACTACGAGAACTGAACAGCCAGATATATCATCACTGACCTTTAGCTTCTCTTCATGACTTGATATACACTTTCCACTTGACTCCACCTTCTTTGAAGGAATTTTTTCCAGGGTTCCAGGAACTCCTGATCCCACACCAGTTGAAGTCAATGAGACTTTTGTCACCAATTTGAATGGGTGAAAGATAAGGCTTCAGGAGAGGAGAGGCAATTGCTAGCCCATGAAAGACACTCAGCTAGCAGGTTCGTTGGCAATGCCTCACCTGGCAACAAAGACGGAAGCAGCTGCACCTGTTTATTTATGCAAGATATTTTGTGACTGTTATATACAAAGCTGCTGGGGGTCCCCTAGCCTCCACTCCTTCGTGGCTGATCTGGCGCCTGCTATGTATCTCAGGTAGAAACTGCTGGGGGCAAGGCACGTGTCTTGATTGTGTTTGTCTATTGATGGTGCTATCCCTCTAACAAGCAGTTTTAAAATGTATCCAACTCCTTGATGCTTTAATGCTTGCCAGGAAAGACCAGCTGGCCGGGGTGGCGGATGTAATCGGGGCAGCAGCACCCCCATTTCCTTTTGCCACCCCTAACGGCTGCGTCCTGCAAATGCCACTCCCTGGGCCGGGCATAGAAGCGGAGGGGGGCCCAGAAAGCAGAGCGAAGCAGCCCGTTTCCGCTCGAAGGGGACAGGATCCGCGGGCGTTGTCCCCGGTGAGCTCAGGCCCGGGAAGCCAGGGAGCCCCGCTCCGACGTGCAGAAAGACACGTAGGCGGCTGCCTAGGCTCTGGGCGGCTGCACGCCTGATGCAGGCACTGGGGGGGGGAGAGCCGGCTGGTCCCGGCGGGGGATGCTGAGCTGCACGTAGGGCGGGCGCGGTCCGGAGCGAGCGGATTGGAAGGGACCAGGGCGGTCTCGCCACCCTAGATCAGAGCACCCGCGGCAGCCGAGGGAGCGCCAGGCAGCAGAGCCCAGCACGGTGCCTGGCTGGACCGGCCTCCGGCGTGGGGGCTGTTTGCAATCGCCACGGAGCAGGTGCTGGGGAGCCTGCCAGCGCCCCGCTCCCCTCAGGCCCAGGTAAGGTTCACCACCAGGCGGCTTGACTTGCCTGGAAGAGCAGCCGAGAGCTGGTACCTTGGAAAGCTCTTAAAGGCACAGAAAGTGCCCTCCCGAGTAAATCCAACACTAGTGCATTGGGGGCTGCACAGCCCGGGTGGTCAGGCAGGAGCCCTGCGTGGGTGTAAGTGATTAGGACCAGTTGCACTGCATTTTCAGGGGGGTCGTTTTACTTACCCGCCATGGGACGGGGGGAGAATGATCCTTATGCTGAACCCCTCACAGATGCCAGGAATTACAGCGGCCCCTCGGGAATTTCCTGGGCAGCATCGTTCACACGAATTAAACAGGATTCGGGGATGTTTTTCACACCGTTGGGGGAGAGCGGGGTAGTTTGGTCCATCATTCAGCATCCAAGGGTCGTTGCCATTAAGAAGTGTCAAAAGGCTGATTAAACCCACAGAAGTGAAGGCAAAAGCTTTGGGCTGAGATATGCAGTTTGATTTGCTGGGTGAGTTGGGATTTGTGCTCGGCAAAACAATGTAAGTTACAACGAAAATTGTGGTCCTTAAATCTGAATTCCCTTGGGTTTGCTTTATGAAATTGGGATGTTACCATTCTTCTAGTGTGGGAGGGAGAGAGTTGCAGATTTCTTAGGTGGGGCAGAGGTTAGGTATGAGTAAGAGAGTCCTAATAGAAGAACAGAGGTGGAAAGAAAAATTATAGTTAGTTGTCCCTATAGACCATAATGGTACAGTAAATGGTAACTTTAAGTAACTGGACTTTCAAAAATGTAATTTTAAAATCAATATTGTTCTTGGGTCAATTCAAGTCAGTTGTTTTCTGAAGTAATCATGCTGTATGCATCATAATTTTGAAATCATAATGATTTGGTCATTTTGATTATTTTCCAAAACAACAGTAATTAATCTGAAACATCAACTAATATCTTTCAAATATTACATTTAAAAAAAAGCTGTTTTGAATTACCAAGTGTTAAAAGGTATTTGATGCAAAAAATTCTGGATACAAAAATAAACTTTAAAAATATTGTGTAAATAAAAAAATTGTAGTAGATTCTGATCCTTTAAATGAGTTCTTTAAAAACTATGGAAATGGTGACCGTTTCAGCAGATTAGTGATATTTTAAAGTGTCATTTACTGCTCCTTTCATTGGTACAGGAATAGGAGCAGTAGCAAAGCTGTTGTACAATAATGTACATTTCAGCGTCTGCCAGCTGAGAGCAACATGTGCTGTTTTTTCCCAAGGGCATCATAGATTTTAGAATCTAACAGGAACACAGGAATTGCCAGCTGGGACAAGACCTGAGGTCTATCTAGTCCAGTGTCTTTCCTCTAACAGATTGTGTTAACTCGGAACCAGAAATAGAATACCACAATAATTGAGAAACCACCCTAAGTATGTTTTCTTACTCCTTTTTCCACCCATAATGGGCTTCATGATTTGAGGGAGGACAAATTAGCTAATGAATCCCAACCTATGTGATTGTTGGTCTCGATGCATCCACAGTCAAAAACCTATGCTAATCAACCAGATTCCTCCTTTCATAACTATTGAAGTCAGTAGAAGTTTTGCCATTGATGTCAATGGGAACAAGATGCAGCCCCTACTAATCACTGACTATGTGCATTGTGCTGTTAAGACACGGAGTGGGATGAAGTGCTTGTCCCCCAGGAAGTTTACAATCAAAGGGACAGATGCTTTGTTGGTGCTTGTCATCGGCAAAACTTTTGTCTTTCGTGAGGTGTGTGTGTTTTTTTAACACCTCTGAATGACAAAAGTTTTGTCTTTCACTTGCCAGTGTAGACAAAGCCTAATTGAGAGCAGGATTTGGGTCTAGAATAGTGCATACTTTACAGATTTGTATATAAATGTTTGTATAGTCTGCATTTGATTTAAGTGTGCAGTGTGTGTCAGGATTTCGTGGAAAGAGGAGCTAGCTAGGGATACAGGGCAAAACTCTGACAGTGATAGGTGTCAGGAGGGCATCATTCTATGAAGTGAAGGTGCAAGTTACACTTGATGGTCTGCGAGAAACCTTTGAAGAGGAGGAAGCCAGCAGCTTCATTTCTCCGTATTCCAGACCCTTCGCTCTTTATGGATGACATTTTAGATTCGAATACAGTGTCTGTTACTGTGACATGAAGAGGAAAAACAACACAATCTATTTGCAGTTATGACTCGGCTTTCACCATTTTTATTTCGTCGCGTATAGGCAGGGGTCGGCAACCTTTCGGAAGTGATGTGCCGAGTCTTCATTTAATCACTCTAATTTAAAGTTTCACATGCCGGTAATACATTTTAATGTTTTTAGAAGGTCTCTGTGACAGTGTACCCCATAAGGCTTTATGGGGAGAGGGTGCTTACAAATGTATGTATGACATAACTGGAATATGTTTTGTGCTGCCTGTGCCATGTAACATATCTCCGTAAAGGTTATGGTCTACTATATCTATTCATCCTATTTGTACATATATATATCATTTTCTACTTAAGGTTAAGAATATGGGCTGTATACTTGCTTGGTTTCTAAGTAAGCTTTGGGAGGCATTTGGTCAGCTTCTTTAGGAAGGAATTCGCCAGGTTAAGTACCTGATCAGGAAACACTTGGGGAACAATGCATCTTGGAATGCTCCAATCCACATGAGAAGTCTTCCTGGAGACATGCAAGATGCCATGTGGACAATGGTGTCGGCCTGTAAAAACTGAGTCATGCAGGGGCATGTGACTTGCCCAGGTGACTCCAGAACTCCATCTTGGAGCTGGACTTTGCGTAGGAGGGAGGAGGGGGGTCTCCACCCACAAGAGTCTATTTAAACCCGTGGGAGACCCCTCTATTTGGTCTTCAGCTGGCTAAAGAAGGAGCCTCTCCACCCACCCCAGGATACTTGAAGGAGACTGAAACAAAGGACAGTAACTACAGGGGGTGTGAGTGATTGCTGGACCCAGGCTAAAAGGAGATTAGCCTGTAAAAGGGAGTGCTCTGGAACTGGTGAGGAAATTATCTGTATTTAGTTTGATTAGACATAGATTTGCACCTTTTATTTTATTTTGCTTGGTGACTTACTTTGTTCTGTCTGTTACTACTTGGAACCACTTAAATCCTACTGTCTGTATTTAATAAAATCACTTTTTATTTAGTAATTTACTCAGAGTATGTATTAATACCTGAGGGAGCAAACAACTGTGCATATCTCTCTATCAGTGTTATAGAGGGCGAACAATTTATGAGTTTGCCCTGCATAAGCCTTATGCAGGGTAAAACGGATTTATCTGGGTTTAGACCCCATTGGGAATTGGGCATCTGAGTGCTAAAGACAAGCACACTACTGTGAGCTGTTTTCAGGTAAACTTGCAGCTTTGGGACAAGTGATTCAGACCCTGGGTCTGTGTCTGGAGCCAGATGGGAGTGTCTGGCTCAGCAAGACAGGGTGCTGGAGTCCTGAGCTGGCAGGGAAAACAGGAGCAGGAGTAGTCTTTGCACATCGGGTGGCAGCTCCCAAGGGGGTTTCTGTGATCCAACCCGTCACAGTGGCGTAGTCGGCAGGATCTGTGCACAGCTGATTGCTTTGAGATACTGGTAGTGATTTTAAGTGAGTTGTCTGGAGAACAGACAAAGTGGTTACTGGCTTGTTATTTTCTGTTTGCTTATTTTGGGCAAGGGAAGTAGGGACAGAAAGGGAAGCAAAATAAGTAAGACGGAAGATCAGAAGAAACTAAAACTGCACAGGGTACAAATTGCCCAGAAAAGCTGAACACTGGGCACTGTGAAAGTCTTTGTTAACTAAGAATCCCCTGAGCTGAGCACATCTCAGTTTCAGTGAACTGCAGAGGGGTTGTAGCCCAGCACAAGAAAGCAGGACAATGAGTACTAGTGACGCTGCTAATAAACTAAAACTGGCCAGGCTAGAAGCAAAAGAGAAAGAAAATGAACATAAGAGACGGCCGGAACTAAGACAATTAGAAATTAGTGCCGTGGAGGCAGAACATGCAAGGGAAGAGGCTGCCCACAAGAGAGCTATGGAGGCGGAGGCAGCGAGGGAGCGAGTGGAGGCAGCGAGGGCGGAGGCAGAGACAGCTGCCCACGAGAGGGCTATGGAGGCGGAGGCAGCGAGGGAGGCAGTGAGGGCGTCAGCGAGAGTGGAGGCAGAGGCAGCTGCCCACGAGAGGGCTATGGAGGCCCAGAGGGAGGCCCAAAAACATGAACTGGCTGTTATGGAGTTGAGGAGACAAAACCCTCCCCCTGCTGGCTCCACTTCCCCAAAAATCCACAAATGGGAGCGACTATGTCCACAGTATGACGAGTCCAGCGATATCGCTGAATATTTCATCACCTTTGAGAGACTGTGCACCCTCCATGCCATCCCTGAAGATCAGAAGATGACCACATTGATAGCAAAATTGACTGGCAGAGCTCTGGACATATCCAATAAGATGCCTATTGATGATGCGTCAAACTATGGTAAATTTAAGGAACTGGTTTTGAAACAGTTTCAGGTCACACCTGAAACCTACAGGGTTACATTCAGGAGCCTTAAAAGGGGATCTGGATTAAGTAATGTGGCTTATGCCAATGAAATGAGAGATTTGGTAGATAAATGGGTGCGGGGGAGAGGCATTACCAGCTTTGAAGGGGTGTGTGATCTGGTTACTCAGGAACACTTCCTGAATATGTGCAGTGATGAGGTAAAGTAGTATTTGTGGGACAAAAAGGTAAATGCAGTGGGTGAATTAGCTGAGTACGCTGACTTTTATGAACAAGCACAATGATCAAACACAAACCACTGGCAGAGGGGTATAAGGTTGGGGGAAAGCAGAATCACCGTTTTACCCCTGGGAAAAAGGAGGCTGGGCGTTCACCTCCTCATTCCCCTGGTACTCGTCCCAAATTTCCTGTGCAAGCAGAGGAGACCAAGAAGTGCTATCATTGTAAGTCCACTGAGCACCTGAGGAATAAGTGTCCCTTGCTGAGTGGAAACAGGCAACAAGTAACACATGAAGCTGCGGCTTCTCAGAGCCAGGCTGTGGCCTCTTTCCACACAGGATTTGTAAAACTTGCTTCCACACAACCAAGCAATGAGCATATGCATGCTGTGAAATTGAATGGTCAAATGCTTCTTGGATTAAGGGACATGGGGGCTGAGATTTCTGTGGTCAGGAGGGACCTGATCCAGGAAAAGGATTTGTTGCCAGATAAAATGGCAGAATTAGACCTGGTCGGGGGTTACAAAGTCCTTGCACCTTTAGCTAAAGGACACGTGCAAACTCAGGATTTGCAGGCTGAGCTGACTGTTGCAACGGTGGCACACAATTTTGCACCGTTTCTACTGGGGAATGATTTCTTTAGTGTGGCAGAATCTGTCCCAGGGTTGGTTAGCAGTGAGAAGGAATCTTGTGCTACAGGCCCTGGAGAGGGGGGTTAAGTCACACGGACTGCTAGGGGAATAGGAGAGTGTCTCTTAGATTCCTCTGCAGCAGTAAAGGATGCAGCTTCGGGGGCAGGGCTGGTTGTAGCCAGTTCCTATAGCCCCGGGGCTCAAGGGAAGTTCCAGAGGGAGGAGCTGGATGAAGCTAGCTCCGGTCCCAAAATCATCTCCCCAGGGGAGGAGAATGTACCACCTTGTAGCAAGGAGGCCACCACAGCTGCTGACTGCCAGGAAGTTGCAGATCAGCAGGGGGCTGGGCCTGCCCTGGGGTGCACAGAAGCATGTGTCCCAAAGGTGGAAGTTGGGGTCCTGGGGACCGCTGTGGTGAGAACAAGCCCCAAGGACTCTGTAGTTGGGTGATATGAATTCATGAAACATTTTGGTGTTGCAGAATCTGCATTTTTGTTTTGAACTCAAATTTTTGATTGAAAAATTTCACCCGGCTCTATACACAGTACTGTTAGCCCCTGAAACAGTCATGCTTATATAGAACTCTAAGGGCGTCTATCATGTGTAGGTTGCAGTCATTACATGGTGACATAACACATTTGTGCAGCACCCATGTTCCGTTCATTAGTAGGTACTAATAAGACACTTAGAGGCAGACTTGCACGTGTGGCATAGAATCATGCAAATATAGGGTTGGAAGGGACCTTGAGAGTCATGTAGTCCATCTCCTTGCACTGAAGCAAGACCAAATAAACCTAGCCCTGTGCCAATAGATGTTCATCTAACCTGTTCTTGAAAACCTCCAGTGATTGGGATTCCACAACCTCACTTGGTAACCTATGCCATGAACTAGCCTTCTAGTTATAAACTTTTCCTAATATCTAACCTAAATCTCTCTTGCTGCATATTAAATTGATTGTTTCTTGTTCAATCTAGGGTGGACATGGCAAACAATTGATCACCGTCCTCTTTGTAACAGCCCTTAACATATATGAAGCCTATCAGGTCTCCCTCCCTCCCCAGAGCTTCTTTTCTCAAAATTAAACATGCCCAGTTTTTTTAATCTTTTCTCATCGGTCTGGTTTTTAAATCTTTTAATCATTTTTGTTGCTCTGCTCTGGACTCCCTTGTCCACATCATGTTAGTCCAGGGGTCGGCCACCTTTCAGAAGTGGTGTGCCGAGTCTTCATTTATTCACTCTGATTTAAAGTTTCATGTGCCAGTCATACATTTTAACATTGTTAGGTCTCTTTCTATAAGTCTATAATTTATAACTAAACTATTGTTGTATGTAAAGTAAATAAGGTTTTTAAAATGTTTAAGCACCTTCATTTAAAATTAAATTAAAATGCAGAGCCCCCCAGTCCAGTGGCCAGGACCCAGGCAGCGTGAGTGTCACTGAAAATCAGTTCGTGTGCGGCCTTCGGCACGCGTGCCATAGGTTGCCTACCACTGTGTTAGTCTATAGCTGCTGGGTCATGTATTCAATGCCCCCATGACTCCTGGATTCCAGATCACTATTTGTGAAGGAGAATGTTACGGTAATGTCTGAATCAATGCAAAAACCCTGCTGGCAGAGTTGCTATTGAAATAGCCTGCATGCTTGAATAGTGTAGCTATAAGCAGTTAAGCACTAGTGTAAATATTAAAAAATAGAAATATACCTAATATATAAATACATCAGGGGAATAAACCTCAGGGAAGAAAAAGAACAATTTAAGCTGAAGGACAATGCGGGCACAAGCAAAACCAGGTTTAAGCTGTCTGTGAATAAGTTTAAACTGGATATGAGGTTTCTAACAATGAGGCGTGAGGTTCTGGAGCAGCCGCCTAGTAGGAGTAGTGGGGATAAGCAACTTAACTATTTTTAGGATGGAGCTTGATAAATTTATGATCAGGGTTACGATGCTAGTAGGGGCCTGGACTCCATGACCCAGGTAGTCCCTTCTTGTCCTAATATGCCAGAAGTAAACATATACAAAGGAGGATTTCACAAAAAGCACAGTAAATGCACGTTTAGACACTGTCATTTCCAAACTAAAAACTGGTCTACAGAAAGTTGCATTTTATTTCACACCTTTTGATATTTCAGCACTCATCTGTGTGGGGACACTCATATTTTGGATTAACAGGGGCCAATTTTGATTTAGTGAAATTCTAGGGCCTGCATTATGCAGGATGTCAGATTAGATGATTATGGTCCCTTCTGGCCATTCAAACAAACAATAAAACCAACACTATGAATGTGTTGGTTGCTTTTAATTACTTGGGGTGGGGGCACTCACACTATGATTAGCTAGACAGACTATTACAGTTTCACATACTGCAGAAGATTGTGTAGTATTAATGCACAGTCCTAGCCTAAAGTGCAGTACCCATATGAGAGGGGAGAACAGGCAGTCATGTGAATGCAAAGAGTATCTTTCATGCCATGCTTCCCCCAGGGGCTGCTCCATGTGTCTCAGCTCAGGATATTTAAATTGCCATTTACCCACCTTTTTCAGCTTTCACAGGATAGCTGATATTAGAGGCTTGAATTTGACATTCCCAGAGCTGTGTTTATAATTAATTGCTTTACCTCTTGTTGCTGTGATGTATTAGATACTGTCCATTTGAGAAATCATATTTGATATGGATCAGGAAAGGGGAAGTTACAGAGGCAAACCATCATCTCCTAGTACTCCTTCAGCAGCAAACATCTTTATTCTGACCAAAGCGTATCCAGAGAAAAGGCAGACAAACACAACCCCCACACCACAGTTCTGAGGGTGAGGAGGGTTCAGTAAATGGTGTGTAGTTGTCTAATTTGTGGTCTCCTTTCCCAGGGCCGGCGCCAGGCACCAGCCTGGCAAGCAGGTGCTTGAGGGATCCACTTCGGAGAGGGGCGGCACGTCCAGCTATTCGGTGGCAATTCGGCGGATGGTCCCTCACTCCCGCTCGGAGCGAAGGACCTTCCGTCGAATTGCCACCGCAGATCGCGATCGCAGCTTTTTATTATTTTTTTTGGCTGCTGAAGGCGGCCAAAACCCTGGAGCCGGCCCTGTCCTTTCCCATTACCCTATTCACATCACAAAGTATGCACTTGCACAGAACTTCTTGTCAAGATGCAGATACCAAGGTCATATGACAACAATCAGGTTGACACACGGACAACACAGCATGGGGAAATAGTTTTTACTTTGTATAATGACCCATCCACTTCCAGTCTGTTTCTCCATGCTAATTCCCCCTCCCCCTCACTGTTACTCACACTTTCTGGTCAACTGTTGGAAATGGGCCATCCTGATTATCACTACAAAAGTTTTTTTCTCCTGCTGATAATAGCTCACCTTAATTAATTACTCTCTGTATAGTTGGTATGGCAACACCCATTTTTTCATGTTCTCTGAGGATATACATCTTCCTACTGTGTTTTCCACTGCATGCATCCGATGAAGTGGGTTTTAGCCCATGAAAGCTTATGTTCAAATAAATGTGTTACTCTGTAAGGTGCCACAAGTTTATAGGACAGTGATCTCTACTTTGCCTACATCTTATGTAATGAGGTATCCAAAACTGAACACAGTATTTTCCAGCACTATAAAATAATACTTACCTTTGTGACATAATGCCTCTAGTCTTGAATCATGTCATTTTGCTGATATTAAAATTCATCTAGTGTCTCTTTCAGAAGTATTGCTTTCATGGTCCATTCCTTTAAAAATGCCTGTCTTTTAGCTTATTTCCTTTCTCCTGCCACCACCACATACCCTAGGTGTAGCCGTGGCATGCATCTTTCCAAATTCCAAGCAAAAAAATTATTGACCCAACCATATATATAAAGAGCAAAATAACGTCTTTAGTTTTTCAAATGCTGAAGATACTTTTGGTTATTTTATAAGACTAGTGTTTAGTGAAATTTGCTGACTAACCAGGCCTGCAGTTGTATTATTTTCAAACTCTCTTCCATTTATGAGGGACAAGGAACTATTTTATCTTTCCAATGAGTGCAACAAACTGTTTACTGTGCTGTATCCTGTTTCCACCGGGATCTGGTAAATCATTTAAAAAATAAAGTCAGATTGAGCAGGTCCTGAGCTGATGATTTTATTCTGAGGAAAAATCCCCAAAGTAACTCCTTTGCAAGCTTTTACAATTTTGCTGCAGTTGCAGGAAAAGTTAATTTGTAGTCTGCATTTCCACAGAAAGATTAAATTCCATGAGTCTATGGCAGTGTGCACCAGTAACATTTACTTCAGCATTTCAACCAGTACATTATCTAAACTCTTCAAGAGCTTGTTGGTGTATGACAATGACATTTCAACACTACAACTAACACTCTTCCCAACTGTTTGCTTTCTTATGTCCTCCTGGGTTGCTAGGGCATCTCTCAGTAAGAGCAGGGACACTTCCCATCTCTAGTTAACTAATAGCCAAGGGTTGCATGGAGTCAATTTTCCCCTCTACCTCTAATTCTGGTACACTTCTACCCCAATATAACACGACCTGATATAGCACGGGTTTGCATATAGCACGGTAACCCTGGGGCTCCGGCAGTGGGGCTCGGGCGGTGATTTAAAGGGCCCGCGGCTCTTCGGGGCCGGAGCCCCGGGCTCTTTAAATCACCACTGGAGCTCTGCCGCCGCTACCTTGATATAACAGGGTTTCACCTATAATGCAGTAGGGATTTTTGACTCTCGAGGACCGCGTTATATTGGGATAGAGGTGTAGTATGATTTTCTCCCTCTGATAATTCATTATCTTCCACAGAGAAGGGCTGATTAGTAAGGGAGTGACTGGTCATCAAGGGAGGTACCTCTAAAATAAGCTCCACAGAGCGCTATGGCAAGATGAAGCAGAACGGTAGAAGACAGATTTATCAAAAAAATGTTTCAGCTGGGAAAAGTCAAGTCTGTTGGGAAAGTTGTTGAAAGACAAGGTAAGTGAAGTAATATCTTTTATTGGATCAACTTCTACTGGTGGAAGGGACAAAGATTTGTGGAGTTGTAGGCTTTGGCCTGAGACCCAAGAAGTGTCTTTGCGAATGCCTGATAGGCCAGCTATAGATACTTATTGGAGAATCAGATTTCTAGACCTATGAATGGGAAGAGAGGACTTAAAATTGTTTAAGAAGCTCACTCACTGCTCCTCAAGCCAGCAGCTGCCTCCTCAAGCCATGAAGAATTCAGCATGTGCTTTTTGCTGCAACTTTCTCAGAGATAGATGAAGGACAACGGGATGGCATGGAAGAGGGACCAGCAAGTCATCAAAACAGTGAGTGAATGATAACTCTCCTTTCCCTTGGATTTACCTACAAACTGTACAGTTGGGTCACATATTTAAAGGCTATCTTTACAAGTTTGGACTCAAAGCCTGTCCAGTGTTAAAGGTTACTTTTGAATTTTCATATTATACAAAGCATGTATTTGTCATATACTCTTCTGCAATTGAACTTTACAACCAAGATTATCAAGAACAGGTGCTTAGGTAGGCTCCTAATCAAGTTTATTTGAGCTGCTGAGTTTATTTGCCCAAATATGGACATAAGAAACCTTATGGACCAGAGATTTCAAGAACAGGAACCTAAAATCTTGGCCTAGTATCTGTAAAAGTCTATAAACGAGACAAATTCTAGTTCTGTAACGAGGTATACAGTATTTCCCCTTTCTTTCCCAAAACACTCAACCCAGATCGTAGACTTTTGGCAGTATCCCGTCACTGACTTTCAAGCTCCTTACATTAAAGCTTTCTCTGAAGTAAATGCCAATACATTCCTGATTTAATTGTAAAAATATTGGCTTCTCAGTTTGAGAATTTTGCATCTTATCCAGCTAATAGTTTTAGAAATGGATTAATTTTTTGAATGTTTTGAGCAATCACTTTTAGTGAGTTAACGATTTGTAAAAGACAGGCGCTCTTGAGCGTTTTACCCTTCAAGTCCCATTGACTTTCAATGAGAAGTCCCATTTTTCAAAGTGACTCAATTATATGGGAGCCAAAGCCCTTAAGTCATTTAGGTGTTTTTGAAAAATTTACCATACTTGTGTAATTGCTACAGAAAGTATGGATTCCAGGAAGAGGTTAAATTGTGTCTCAAGTATAAAAAGATTGCTTAGAGCAGAGATGGGCAAACTATGACCCACAGGACTGTCCTGCCCAGTCCCTGAGCTCCTGGACCGAGAGGCTTGCCCCCGGCCCCTCCCCCACTGTTCCCCCTTCCCCGCAGCCTCACCTTGCTCCGCCGCGAGCGCAATGCTCTGGGCAGCGAGTTCCTTGGGCAGCGCCGCTGCCGAGCCAGGCCTGACCTGGTGCTCTGAGCTGCATGGTGGTGGCGGCGGCATGGCCTGGTTCCAGCCGGGCAGCGCGGCTGTAGCGCCTCCAGCCACCGGTGCTCCAGGCAGTGCGGTAAGGGGGCAGGGGGATTGGATAGAGGGTAGGGGAGTTCGGAGTGGTGGTCAGGGGTATGGATAGGGGTTGGGGGGGGAGTCAGGAAGGGGGGCTGGATGGGGTGGCAGGGGGCAGTCAGGGGTAGGGGTTCCAGGGGCAGTCAGGGGACAGGGAGAAGAGGTGGTTGGATGGGGCAGGAATACCAGGGGGGCCGTCAGGATTGAGAGGGGGGGTTGGATGGGGCAGGAGTCTGGGGGGGGGCAAGATAGGAGGTGGGAGTCGGGCCACAACCCCCTCCCCTAACTGGCCCGCCTTACAATTTACGAAACCCCGATGCGGCCCTCAGCCCAAAAAGTTTCCCTGCCCCTGGCTTAGAGCATGATTTTTTAAAAAGTTGTTGTGACATTGCCTTAAATTTTAGACTGAAGCTACACTGTTATTCCACGTGTATGTGACAGGCTGGTTCTAGTGACGCCACATTCTAATGTAGCAAAATGAAAACCGTTACCTTGACACCAAAACTAGAGCCGAGCAGATGGTACAATCACATTTAGAGTATAGCAAGTTCCATATCTTTAATCAAGTGCCAGGTGCATTTTCCATCTCATGTATATGCCAAGGGTCCAAATTTAACTGATTTATCTGACAAATTTGACGTGCTTTGTCTTTGATAGTTACCTTGACAGGTAGTAGCTGGCAGAGTATGGAAAGATTTGCCATTGTTATCACAAAAACGATATTTTCCCTCCCACTTTCATTCCACATTTAATAACTGATCGTATGCTTGGTAAAAAAGGAAAATTAAATTACTTAAAAATCTATTGCCAATGACTGCACAAGTCTTTGTCCTGAAAATGTATTTAGTACTGAATAGGCTCAGATAAATGATTGACTTGATAGGTTTTGGAGTCAAAATCAGGAAATTCCTTTTTAACTTCTTGGAGAGATTTTACTGAAATCAGTGAACACTGATTAGCAGTCACCACAAACATAAATGACAAAACCAAGATGTCACTGTTCTCAATAGATAAAACACTTCCCAAGGGGTCCTGGTCCACATATAGTTTATTGATGTAATAAAACAATACAGTTAGTGTTAGATCCAACCACATAGAGAGAAAGAATGAGTGAATGAAAAATGTGTACAGTACATATAGAAATAAGATGTTTGTGAGACAACTACTTATTTCAAAATAAAAAGGTTTCTAAAATATATTGAGTTATTGAAATCTACATGAATACATGGATGTTAACAGCAACAAGGTGCATAAAACCAAAACATCAAATATTGAGCAACTCAACGATGTACTAGGCAACTCTGCTAACAATGCATGATGTCTTACGATCTGCTTGAAATATCACCGATACCACACAGGGTAAGCAAAACATTTAGATTTAATCTCAGATACATAATATTAGCATGAACTTCCACAACTACAGGTAGGGATTTTTTTGAGCTGGCAAAGTGACTACTTTAGGAACATCAAACCCTCTCTGTAAATTAAGAGAATGTATCCAAATAAAATGCTGTTATCGTTCTTTCCAGATAAAACCCTTCCCTTTTACTTAATACTCATTTCAGTCATAAGCATAATACAGCATTTAGGAACACAGTTTATATTACAACATGACTAAAACAATGACAGCCTCAAGAATTAAACATGATTTCATAGGCAAAAAAAAAAAAACCCTCAAAGATTCTTCTCCTTAAAAACTAGTTTTATAAATGTAGACTATATTGCATGAGGAATTGCTGGTTTGTTTGTTTTTTAAGAAAATATATTGTGCGATTGTGGCTACAATGCACTGCTGAAAAGCACTGTTGTTTTGTATAAAAAAATCATTAAAATAAAAATTTGTTTTAAAATAACTGAAAGCATACGCCTTCCAACTACTTATGAAGAGCAGGCGGGAAGTATTGACTGTTTTACTGTGTGACATTTTATTGATAGGATTCTTTCAATGAAACTCTCCAGCCAAAAATAAAATAAAATAAAAAATAAATACGTTTTTAAAAACAGGTGCATATTTCAAAGCTGCTATTGCGAGGTTGTTTTAAATGTAATGGACTTAAAGTGTATGTACCAAAGAATTATGAAAATGCACTATAATCCGAGTTGTTACATAAAGAATATATGAAAAAAATCTGTCAAAATAAGTAAAGTAGAAAGGGGATCGAAACGGAACTAACTGAATGAGTGCAGTATTGTAGCCAGGCTTCTAAAATCAGATATAGAAAATATAAATAGACTGCTTTAGGTGATGGTTCTCCAGTGTCCAAAAAAAGAACAAGTATTGTGAAAACTCAGTTAACTTGATCCAGAGCTCTGAGCAATTCTTCACCCTGTAGCAGGTTTCTGCTGCCTTGTATGGGAGCATTTACTTCGCAATCATAACTGGTAAGTTGTGGTAGTCCAGTCTCATCCATTGACTGCCCTAGGAGCTTACTTGCTATATCTAAAAAGGAAGACGATAAAGATAAGGGCACATTACTTACTGTATTTTACATTTCCCAAATTAGCGTATGGGGGAGACAAGTTCCATTACCCAATACAGCTTAAATAATACTTCATTTCCCCCCTCCCTCCCACACACATGAACACTAACCAGTTGATAATAAGATGATTGTCTTTTGTCCCACTCCATTCTGGCCATTAGATTTGCACCCTTTTACACGTTTCCAACAAAGTGATGCATTCGCTCCACAATCTTCTGACTGCTGGAATAAAGATCCCTTAAAAAACAAACAAACAAAAACTTATTTTTGAAGATCATGTATGCAAAAATTTCCAGAGGAAATCAATCACCAGTTCTTATCACTATAGTTACTAACATGCTGCTACTATCTAAAACTGAATTCATTTAGTACCTGAGAGAGAAAGTTTAAGGACAAATTAGTGTAGACTGATGTTTAAAAGTAAAAGGGAGTCTTGCTAAAAAAAAAAAAAAAAAAGTACACACGTAAAACCAAGGTTCTCTCCTTCTTAAATAAAACCAAACACTATCCTCACAGTTAGTGTGTGTTATATGTATACATACACCCACCCCAGCCACCTCTTACTACTTTTGCTGGTCTCTACCATTGTCTGAGCAAGCCACAGAGTTCACTGAAGTGAATGGAAATAAAAAAACATAGAAGAGAGAACTATTATGGCATTACTACTGTTCCCAATCCCAACGTGCACAAAAGTTTAAATGATTTTTATATCTAGTTATGTACATTTTGCTCCCACACGCCAATTATCTTGCCTCCCAGCTCAGCTGCCCCCTTTCTTTTGTTCTCATTGCCAATGTGTAGGGCCCTACCAATCTCACGGCCATGAAAAACATGTCCCCGTGACATCTGATCCTCCCCAGCCAGAGGCTCCGGGGAGGGACAGGATTTCTTCTTCACTTGCAGGGCTGCTCTCAGAGGGGATCAGACCTACCTCCGGGTACCTTTTGGGTTGGGGCCCCCATGGTTACAATACCGTGACATTTCAGATATAAACATCTGAAAATGTGAAATTGACCAATTTTAAAACCCTCTTGCCATGAAATCGATCAAAATGGACCCTGAATTTGGTAGGGCCCTACCAACGTGGAATCCTGACTCGTCCAATCACAGCCGTGGCTCTAGAATAACTTGTGACAGCAGCAGATGAGAGATTCTGGGGTATAGGAGAGAGCAGAAGGCTGTGTGTATCTTCGTAGGAAAGTTATTGCTTTCTGGACTAGGTAAGAAAACATGTCTGCTAAACCAGAAAGCAAGACAAAGGAAAAGGCAACCATCTACAGAAATGCTTGGAAGCTGGGCAACTGCTGGCAAGAGTGCTAATACTGGTGCCCGGATTTGGAAGTCCTCTGGTAGAGGGCTGTTGAACATGGAGGGGTGAAGACAGTGGAATGCTGTGAAAATCTTAGAGACTTAAATATTCAGGTATGTTGCTTTTCACTTTGAATTACTTCCCTTTTTCGCTAAGAATTTTCTACATATGTGAAATCTATATAAACAAGAAAAACTGCCTTTGGTGTAAAAAGAGGTCTTTCTTTTGAACTAAGAATACATCTACATAGCAAAAGAATCTCAGAGCCTAGCTATGGTGCTAAAAATAGCTATGTAGATGTTCGGGTTCAGGGGTGGGCTTCAGAGTTCAATCTCCAGCCTGAGCCTGAATGTCTACACAGCTATTTTTAGTGCTGTCGTGCAAGCCCCCTGAGCCCAAGCTCTGAGGCTTGCTGTGTAGACGTACCCGAAATGTCCTTGTTTTAAAAAAAAAGACATAAATAATAGACAACGATATTCCAGTTTCTCTTCATACACAGAGCTATGGAATGCCACACTGACAGGACCATAAAATCTTATCTGTAGCTCTATGAAACCAGGATCTATATTTACATAATCCTAAAATAGGAGATAGTATAAACCTAAACTTAGTGGCAGTTTTCTTTTACACATGTGCAAAACAGATTTCAAATGCTTACAACTCCATTTGGGGCAGGCTGTACAAGCTGGTTTAGAACTAGTCCTCAGTAAAACCTAGACCCAGGTGGTCAAACTTACTGATCCTCCGAGCGGCATATGGCAATCATCAGAAGCTTGAGAGCCATGTGCCTGCTGGGGTTCGGGGCTCCAGCCCTGTGAGAGGCGTCTGCTCAGGGTTTCGGCCCTGAAAAGCAGGGTGTGGGGGTGGGTGCGTGTCTCTCAGAACTTCAGCCCCACGGGAAGCACCTGCCCAGACTCAGGCCCTCAGCCCTGCTCTTGCTGAAGCCCTAAGCCCTGGCACACGTGCCCCACAGGGCTGAAGCCCCGAAACCCCACTCTCTGCTGGACAGAAGCCAGAGGTGATGGGTGAGGGGGACACATGGAAACCTTTGGCGCCCCCCCAGATTTTTGCCAGGGTTTGCCGTCCCTGCTTGGTCACATGGTGCCACCGGGCCTCCTCCCTGCACAGCAGCTGCTGGAACCAGCAAGCTGGAAGCTGAGGCTGTGGGGAAAGTCAGTGGCAAACAGCTGGGAGAGCCACTGATTTTGCTGCTGCCTCTCTCAGCAGAGCTAAAGCAGCTGACCCTCCCTGCAGGAGCTACCTCTCCATGTGGATTTAACACCTGGGAGCTGCAGGGAGGGACCACTGAAGGTAAGAGGGGATGGTGTGTGGCGGGGAACCTTTAATTTGTCCCCCTCCCCCCCCGCGGGCACCAGTCATCTCTGGCAGAAGCCCCTAGCCCCCCACCCCCACCCCGCTGCAGGGCAGAAGCCCCTCCCCCCAGTCTGGTAGGTGGAGAATGGGTAGTGGGCTAACTGTAAAAGAGTCGCATGTGGCTCACGAGTCATGATTTGGCCAACCCTGACTTAGACACTAGAAAATTTAATCTTTTAAAGCACAACCTTTGAGTTACCCGTGCAAAAAACATGTTAAAAAGAGTAATTTTGCAAATACACGGACAGAAAGAAGTTGCCTTTAAGCAGAGACAAAATCAGTAATAGAAATTTTAGCTAAAAGGAGAAATTGAGAAAATTATAAACGTGAGAAAAAGGGGATGAGAGGCACTGTATAAATGGAAGCCTTAACAGAACCTTAATTATAGCCGCTGGTTTACATTGCAATACACGAAGCTAGCACAGATCATTTGCTATTTTGTCAGTGGTGACATCTGTTGAAATGGCCTAAATGGGAAAAATATAGCAGCCATAGCAACAATATGTAAAACAAAGGCAGCAAGGATCATTAGAACACTGATGGAGAACAATAATTCCTAAAAGGCTACCAGGAAAAAACCAAACAAACGTGCATGCGAATGCAAAGAGTAAAGAGAATGAAAATACATTAGAATGTTTTATTTAAGAGACGCTAAGGAGAATAAAAACAAGAGTCTCTAAATTACATAACAAAAAGCTGCAGGAGCTTTCCAGAAGAACTGGATGTACAAGTTTTCCCCAGCCTTCTGGGACACAAGAGGTCAGATAGCCAGTAGACAAAATGTAAGCAGTCATTCCAAAGCCAGGAGATGATGTAGGGATAATTCGCTATTTGGAAGAAAACACGCTTGCACTCTAGAGCATGCTAGCCTAGGTCTACAAAGCAAAACAGAAAACAAAACCAATAAACCCTGGCAGCAAGTCTTAGAGCCCGCGTCAACTCACTCAGGCTTGCAGGGCTTGTGCGGTGGGGCTAAAAACGAAAGTGCAGGCATTCGGGCTCAGGCTCTGAAACCCAGCCAACCAGGGAGAGGATCTTGGAGCCCAGGCGCCAACCAGAGCCCAAATGTCTATACTGCTATTTTTAGTCCTGCAATACAAGCACAAGTCAGTTGACCTACACTTTAAGACTTGCTCCCATGGGGTTTTTTTTGCTACGTAGACATATTCTAAGACCACGCTTACAGAACATCAAAGAATCAGAAAAAAAGTCTCGAGACGCATACCACTGTAGAGAATTAACTTGTGTGAAGTTTTTTTAAAAAATGGGATTTTATTTGACAAGTGACAGAGGCAATAAGAGATCTCTCTAAATCTATTTATATTTGTAGGATTTATACATCCTTCCAAATCCGTGCTGCTCCTGGTCCAGCTCTTTGCACCGTCTCTGATTTTGAGGGACATGGAGGTAAAGTTTGAAATAGCAATGACACACATTGTTAGCAGGTGAACATGGTTTTTAGTCTCATGTTCTTACAATGCCTTATTTTCTACTTAAACACATTCCAAGAGACTGTTTCACAAATGAAAAGTTTATCTTCTATCTAACTGAGACATTTGTCTGGGTGCAGAGGGTAGTTTAAAACTATTTTGACAGTGGGAAAGAATTGAAATCAGGGGTTTTGCATCCAGGAAGACATAGGATGTTATTAACTTAAATGATTACTTTGGTCACAGGATTTTGCTGTATTGCACTAGCTAAAGTCGACATTCTGTAACAATGGTTAATTCTGGAAACAGTAAGATTACAACTAATTTTAAAAGAAAAATAATACCAAAACTTACAATTCCCACTGCTTGAAAAAGTGAGCCATCATAGTCCATCTTTCGCTTTCTCTGAGAGTTATGCAAAGCTAGCATCTTTGGATTCAGTTCTTCATCCATTGCAGCAGATCTAAGAAAAATGGGTTCAGTCCGTTAAAGTTCCTACTATCCTCCAGCCAGTCTTTTATAAACACTTTGTAAAATAAATATTTCACAGTGACAGTCAGTTATTTATGTGTCCTAATTTTTTATGTGAGTGATTCACTGTTTCAATGTATGATTAGAAAGAATTCTATCTTTAAATCTTGTTAAGTCAACTACTTCTGATCTTAACATGGAAAACTGGCTGTCCTTTAAAGAAGTTCCTCTCTACAGAAAAACAGAGAAAGCTTAAGTATGTCATTCTCCTGTCCCTCCTTTGAGGGTGGGCATGAGGAGAGCAGTTAAAATATCCATTTTGCATGTCCGTGCACAGGGAAAGCTACTTTGTTTTATCAAATGGATTGAAATTCTGATTTGGTGACATTGTATGTCATGATAAAAATCTGTTATGGATGCCCATAATCCATATTATGGAAGTACAACTTATTTTAAGCATAACATCCAAGCTTAAGGCAGTCTCTGCATCACATCAGAAACTGGGCAAGAAATTACTTATGCATACCCTCTTTCAGATGGCCTAGTGGACTGTTGTTTGCACAACTCAGTATGAAGAGGAGCAGAAGAAAAAATATGAACAAGAATGGTTCAATTGTTTGTTTTCTATACAAAGACTTGATGTAAATACAAATGCAAAAAAGGTTCTGGGAAATCAACTCCAGTTGCTGTCGAAGTGCACTAAACTTAAAATCTTCTTTTAAAGCATAAATAAAGGTATACAGCTTGTTCAAAAAAGGGATCAAAGACGACAGCAGATAATAAAGCTCTACTGTACAGGCTAGAGAAATATATTACAGGTCTAATTTCTTCAAGATTAATGGGTAACAGGATTTCAGCTTCATTTTTAAAATACCTTTTACTCAAAGTGACTGTTAACAAATTGGGTGTTCCTGGATAAGATTTCTCCATCTGGTCCAATGTTCCTTTTCCAGCCCTGATTGGAGATGCAGTTCGACTTCGATTTGCACCATATGGTGATGCTGGGGCGCTGTTGGTTTCATTGATTATGAGGACAGGAGACTGAGAAACAATGAGAGTCTTAATGTCATCCATGCATTCTGTTTTCACTGGTGTTACTTCCTCAGCGGCAGTAGACAGTGCGTGGGTTTGCTGAAATATGGTATTGGTGGCCACACTCTGAGAGCTGGCGCAACCACTCTCCAGTGAAGGCGGCTGATCAAAGGATCGTAACTGGAAGTCGTCATCCATTGGGATGTAAGGAGCTAACATCTCCAAGTCTAAATCAGTTTCCTGAAAGAATAATAAAATGGGTAAATAAAGTTTCTAGTGTATCTGTGCAATACCCAAGAATGCCTTAATGATCTGTAAATTGTCTGCCACTTCCTCTCTCCCCAAACCTCTGGAATAGTGCTTTGTGAGCACCATTTTTTTAGATCTCAAAAACTATTTAGAAACCAGCTACCAACTCTTCTTTAGTTTTCAGAAATACTGCTCCTGTATTTAACACATTAATTTTAACATTTGATAAAATAAGCATACAAATACTGCACTCTAGGATAGGCTTAAGATGACACGCAAGTTTAACTTAATGTACATACCTGAGTAGAGAATGGATTTTTCGCTTCTGTGTCTATTGCAAAGAGTTTTTCCACTAATTCCAGCTTAAACTCATTAGCCATATCATTATCCACGTCAAAGCAATAGTCATTGGGACTACGGGGCTGTCAAGACAATTCAATTCAGTTTTAAGTACAAATTTTCAATTGGTTCAACATTGTGTTATTTTGCATTGTGTCAAGAAACAAATGCAGCAAGGGTGGTTTAGGCTGGACATTAGGAAAAGCTTCCTAACTGTCAGGGTGGTTAAGCACTGGAATAAATTGCCTAGGGAGGTTGTGGAATCTCCATCACTGGAGATTTTTAAGAACATGTTAGACAAACACCGGTCAGGAATGGTCTAGATAATACTTAGTCCTGCCATGAGTGCAGGGGACTGGACTAGATGACCTCTCGAGGTCCCTTCCAGTCCTATGATTCTATAGCTTCACTCTAAAAAAAACATACAACGTGCAACCAAACTATAATTGCAAAAATTTAATGAAAACTCAATGGGACTGGATAGTATTTGCATTCATCTAAATATGCCCAGAGTTTCACTATCATCAGTTTTAATAGATTGCCACAGTTTGGGGATGTGGGACAGGTATAAATGTGTCAGAAGTTTATACACTGATTTGCTGTAACTCACTCATTAATTGCAATAAGCATATCTCTGAATCCTAAATTCCTTAAAAGATGTACTCAAAGCAGTTACATATTCACATGCACTTTTAATTTCTAGTTTTTAAAAAAATGGAAAATATAGCTTTCAAACTGAAAGGTAAAGTAATCTTTTATTGACAGGTTATGCTGTAAATATAATTTAACATTACATGGCCACAATTTAGAAATACAATCAAAATACTACGCAAATACTCTAAAAACTCTGTTCACACCACTTTGTCTAGAGATATTTACTCAAAAGCCTACTTCACATTTATTTTGATGACTGTCTTCCCAAATTGTATGACTGACCTCAGGTGAACTTTGGTTAGTGCTTGCATCAGAAGGGCTGGCTGGCTGGCCTTGCCTCTGGTGGCTGGAAAATGCAAGTTCTAGTGGCTCTGTGTTTGGCTCCAGTTTTGATACAACTTCTCTATTGAGTGCAGGGTCAGCATTGCTACGAAGTGGCTTTGTAATTTCAGAGGCAGGAAGTGGGGACATTGCCAAATTTATATTCTTCAATTTCTCACTGGATGAGGGGAGCATTACATCATTATACAAAGGAACTTCATCATACTGTTGCTCATCAGACTCTATAAAAATTAAAAAAAACCATCAACCTAAGTAAAAACGCGGAGTGTGTCTATGGACCTCATTAAATAACAGCAGCTGAAATATTTTTTTGTTAGGCAAATGGTATTGGCAAGTTATTTTCTAATGTTTATTTTAACATGCACTAATATTATTAATTAATAGGGTCTCTGACTTAAACACAAACCCACCATTACTGCTGAAATCTAAAGAGATAATCGTGTCTCCAGGAGCTGGTGCGAGCAAAGTTAAAGCATCTGGTTCCTTTTTAAGTTTTTCAAAGAGGCTGTTAGTATCTTCTAGGTCAGCCTTGCTGAATATTTTCATATCAGGAGACTCCACTGGTTTCAGCACGCACTCCGTTTGTGCAAGGGAAAGAAATAACTCCTTCTGTACAATTTCACTGTCAAAAACAAAAAAAGATTATTCTTTAAAGAGCAGCTCATAGGAAGTTTAGAAACAATTCTGACAATTCTATTTTATTTCTCTTTGCTCATGGTATATGCATTTTCATTAATACAGGAGTTTTTAAAATTCTGCTATTGCCCATTCATCCCTCAAATTCAATCTTCTCAGCAACCAGTTGCGATAGTATAAAAGGATAACTTCACGTAAGTAATTAGGACAGCTGTGCTTTATGAAAATGTCAGTAATAAACAGATTAAAAAAAAAAACCAAACACTGAGATGGAAATCTTGTAACAATTTTTTTTACAACACTTATATGCTGTCTTAATGATTATTACAGATTCATTCACAATTTTGAAGAAATTCAAAAGATTTCCAAAAACAGCAAGCTGCAGTCAATATTAGCAATGCAGTTATTTTACCAGTGAAAAGTTAAGTTTTGAGTCAACAAAATGTCACACTGATGAAGAAACGGGAGGAAAGATTATATTTTAACTACTACTGCTTTGTGACAGAGTTAAAACACCACTGAAAAACTCCAGACAAAAGGTCCAGATCTCGATTTACATCTATCTAGCCCAGGGGAGGGCAAACTATGGTCTGCGGGCCGGATCCAGCCTGTCAGCGCTTTCAATCCAGTCCGTGGGGTTGCCAGCCCGTGGCACAGCAAGGCTAAGGCAGGTTCCCCTGCCTGCCCTGGCCCCACACCGCTCCCGGAAGCAGACGGCACCATATCCTTGCCTTAGCCCTGCTGCCACCCTGGAGCTGCTCGAGGTAATGGCGCCGGGCCATAGCCCGCACCCCTCCTGCGCCCCGCTCCCAACCCCCTACCCTGAGCCCCCTCCTGCACTCTGCACCCCCTCCCCTCCTATACCCCAACCCCCTGCTGCACCCCTCCTGTAGAATCCATCCTCATTCTACATTCAGATTTCCCCATTGACATCAATGGGAGTTCTAGGTATACATTAAAGAGTAACTCTACTTCCCAGTTTATTGCTCCCTTAAACCCTGTATCTGGCAATTTTCTAGGCAATTGCAAAGCATTGCTTATAAAGGAGATAGTAAGTGCCAGAACCTATCTAACTTGAAGTCAGATCCTTTGGGCTTTGGCTTAATCTATAATAAAGAAACATGCAAAAAGTGTTTAACTACTCACAGCTTACCTCAAGACGTAATTTACGCACACTATGCACTGTGGTTGGGAATTCTTAGTGCTGTATATAACAGTTGCTTGAGTTTCAACCCAGACATATCCACCATGCTTAGCAAGCATTCTGTACTGTCCTGTAGTCACTTGCCCTTTAGTGAACACTAAAGCAGAAAGGTCAACTTTAGAATAATGAAGTAGCTAAAGCAAAAATATACATTAATCACTTCAGATCCACACTTGCTATTAAAAACTTTCAAATAATTCCCTTCCTACCCCCACCCCCACCCTCCTTATCTTATCTAAAGGATTCATTGATTCTAGGACTGGAAGGGACCTCGAGAGGTCATCGAGTCCAGTCCCCTGCCCTCATGGCAGGACCAAATACTGTCTAGACCGTCCCTGATAGACATTTATCTAACCTACTCTTAAATATCTCCAGAGATGGAGATTCCACAACCTCCCTAGGACTTAAGTTACAGAGAGTTATAGCCTGTCTTTCTACTTACTATCATGATGAGTTTTGGTCAGATGATCAGAGTCCAGAGCATGATAGTATTCATAGATGGAGTGACCCAAGAGTTCTTCTGGCTCATATCCCATCAGCTCTGTAATTCTTTAAATTGAAAAGAAAAAAGAAAAAAGGTTAAGTGAAAGCAGAAATAGAGAAGTAGATAAGAACATAAGAATGGCCCTACTGGGTCAGACCAATGGTACATTTAAGCCCAGTATCCCATCTTCCAACAGTGGCCAGTACCAGTGCTTCAGAGAGAATGAAGAGAATAGGGTAATTATTGAGTGACCCATACAGTCGTCCAGTCCCAGCTTATGGCTGGGAGAGGTGTAGGGTCACCAAGAGCATGGTTCTGCATCCCTGATCACTTGGCTAACAATCATTTATTTTGATGATTAGATGAATAAATTTAATGTAGATGTTAATGGTTCTAAAGATGCAATCTCTTCCAAACCAGAAACTCCCAGATGAATACATTGCCAGCAACAGTGGTGCATGTAAAATGACAGTTTTCCTTTCAAGCAGGGTTAAACTGAGGAAAACTTTCAGAGTAGCAGCCGTGTTAGTCTGTATCCGCAAAAAGAACAGGAGTACTTGGGGCACCTTAAAGACTAACAAATTTATTAGAGCATAAGCTTTCGTGGGCTACTACCCACTTCTTCGGTAGCCCATGAAAACTTATGCTCTAATAAATTTGTTAGTCTCTAAGGTGCCACAAGTACTCCTGTTCTTTTTGAGGAAAACTTGTCTCTTCTGATGTTCGCCTATCTCAAAGATCTCATAGTCCTATTCCACTAGTATTTCGAGGCACAGTTTTACTACCAGCTGGAATGTTCATAACCCTCCACTTCTGGTTATTCAAATCTAACCTCAGGTCTTCATACATCAATTTTTTTCTTATTAAATACAGGACAATGGTGTACAGGATGTAGTATGCAATTTGTGCTAATACTATATTCACCCACCTTGTCTCTCCAATGCTATATTCAGAAGTTAAATCAAACATAGATAAGACATTATACCTGCTTCAGCACTATTTTATTCTGTAATGGTTTTAATTCTGTAATTGTTTAAGAGGAATGAGAATCTGAAATTTCAGCAATCCTAACTTTTACAAGTGAAAGTCTTTTTGGATTTAAATCCAATAACCACGTGGGCTGTAGTCCACGAAAGCTTACGCTCTAATAAATTTGTTAGTCTCTAAGGTGCCACAAGTACTCCTGTTCTTTTTGCGGATACAGACTAACACGGCTGCTACTCTGAAATCTGACACTAGATGGCAGCGTTGTACACAGAACAAAAAGGAGCACTCAGTTTAACTGCCTATATCAAAAGAAACCAGAGAAACAACACACAGAAACGGCACTGATCTCACTAAATTGGCTGAATCAGTGCCATTTCTGCATGCAGACCAGTTCTGAGAAAACACTTGCACTAACATGCAATATTTGCTTGAATCTAACAGCAATCTGATGAAGCGACAGTTTAAGTTAGAAGACGCAATCTCCGACCACGGCTTATTCTATCAATAAGAAGCAAGTAGCATGCATTGCTATTGATTTGAGTTTTAAATAAAATGTTGTAAAGTTACTTATTCCATATTCTGAACTTGACAAGTTATGTTTGCAATATGAACCTGTTAGATAAAAGAATTTTGCTCAGAAGTGGTCAACTGTACACATGCAAGAAAGGTTTATAAAGAAATATAAAACACTGAAATTAGCAGCATCCCAGAGGTGGCTGCACTTCACTGATGGGTAAAAGGGTATCTAATTTTTAAAGTGCCTTTGGATCCTTCTGGATGAAAGGTGCTACTCTGCCAATTCAAATTGTTCCGTAAGTGATGACTCCATACAGGAATTATTTCCTTAATGTAGTAAACTTTTCAGGTTTAAAAAAAAACAAAAAAACAAAAAACAAAACTTGCTTTTTACATAAAATATATTGACCAATTAAAAAAAATGACAAGCTAGTAAAACCTGAAGTATCACATATGAACTCAGTTTTATAGATGGATAAAAGTTAAGAAATAAAACTACCCACAAATATAAAAACTACAATAATGCATTGAATGTTTGTCAGAGCTTATACTTGGCTTTACCTTTCATCACAATACGAAAATTTCATATCCAGGCTGTGGCGACTGAGGAATGTCTTGCTGTCCAAAGGGACTTCAATGTTTGATGGATGAGGGATAGGTACACAAATCAACACCAAGCATGTCATGGGAGGCTTTTTATATCCACAGAGAGTCTGATTATTGCAGGCATCATACACACGAACATGCCCTGTACAGTGAAGTACCTACAGGAAAAAAAAAAAAAGCACTTAAAAACTAAGTTCTGTATTGGAACAGGAGATCGTCATTACAACGGTTATAATTTCATAAGTGGGCAGTGGCTTTCCTCTCTCCCTAGGTGAACTACTGGCGTCAGTACTCAAAATGCAATAGCAGCATTCAAGCATATGTGACATCTGCTACAGTTACGTAAATAAAATTTCCTCCCCACTTACACTATGCACATTAAAAATGTTAAGTTGGCTACCAACTTTTTTTTCCTTTTTGGTGCTCATTGAATTTATACTAAAGTTAATTGATTCATCTTTGAAAATTGCCTCTACAGCCAACAGATGAGTGCAATCACTCATCAATGGCACTGTGCATTAGCAGATGGTGTTTGATTGCTTATGTTTCAAATTGAAACACAGACAGAAGACACAGCTTATATTTCTGTTTGAAACAGAGATGGAAGACGAAGCTGTATTTTGCATTCTTTGTGGGGATGAAGGTGGAAGGAGAGAGTTCCATCATACTCCAAATATTCCTAAAATACAAAAGCCTGGCAATCACTTTCTGCCTCCCTATGAGTCTGAAGTCAGAACTGTTTGTATAACTGGGGATTTGATCATGAATATGTGACAAACTGAAAGCCACAGAAACTTTCTAAACAGAGTGCAGTCACTGGATATATAAAAGTGACCATATTTTATCTGGGAAATAAGATGAATCCATTTTAAGAGACTCAAATTAGCTATATTGTATTCCAGTTATGGTGTGGGGGAGAACCAGCAAAAGAGGAATAATAATGCTAGCCTCCTTCACAAAGTTAACCACTTTAAAGTCAATCAGAATCAGTCATCATCATGATGTAATCCTACTTAATTTTATGCAAGAGCAGGAAGCGTCACACAAATATTTTAATAATTATTAGTGACTCCTGACTTAAGTTGAAAGGTCAGTATTAAAAAGGTTCTCTTATTTTGAAAATTAATTTTCAGTTACATCCTAGATGTGTTCTAAGTTGCAGTGCAGCATATTTAAGAACTTACAGTCACAAGAGTGCACTGTAGGTTTTACCAAATCAGCAAGAAATTGGAGAATGCCACATTGCACTGCTGCAAGCGAATTATTTTATACTTTGTTACAAACGTGGATACTTGCACCTAATGAGATCTGAAAAGCAAAGGTTCTAGTCATATCAATATTCATGTATACCCCATGGTTGATTACCTTCCATGTTGCAGACTTTATATTTACTGTCCTTCCCCTGCTGGTCAGTGTACACTTCATTCTGAGGAAAAAGCTACGCTCTGTATTCTGTTCTTTGCCCTTTTTCACAGGACCTAATAAAAAATATTAAGTGAAATGTGAGTATTTCATCACCTTCACAAGCTTCAAATAAGTGCAGCAAAACTAGCTATGTGACTAAAATAAAGGACACACAAAAGTAGAGACGAAATGGTTATTTTTATGTGAATGATGCATGCTGGGAGGCCTGACCTCATTTTGGATATGAGGAGTTTTCAGGTAAGTTTTTCCTCTGAGATGGGCAAAAGAAATTGCAGTGCTGGTCTTGCAAAAACAGCAAGGATAGGTTCAAGGTCCCATTTATAGTAATCCCCCTCATTTCAAGGTGGGGGCAGATGGAGAGAGAGAGACTGAGAATTAATGTGTATTGTTTCTCCCCACCCCCACACTCCCCCCAATCTCTATTTTAAACTCACAGGAAATTAGTCTGAACCCTCTTCACACCCATGGTCGGTGGAAGAAAAAAAAGAAAAAAGAAAGATATATTGCACCAATTTTGGCCTATCTTTAGGTTTTCTGTATTTAAACAAAAAACAAAAAACCACTACACCTCTACCCCGATATAACACGAATTTGGATATAACACGGTAAAGCAGCGCTCCTGGGGGGCGGGGCTGCGCACTCTGGTGGATCAAAGCAAGTTCGATATAACGCGGTAAGATTTTTTGGCTCCCGAGGACAGCGTTATATTGAGGTAGAGGTGTATTTAAATTCAGGATTAATAATCTGCATGATTTACGGAGAGTAACATGCTGCTGCTGCTGCTGCACAGAGGTCTCCAAGGCTGGCACTGAAGCAGATGCCTAGCCACTCAGGGCGGGATTGCTGTTGAAGGAGCATCACGACTCCTTAATAATGGGTACTTTGCTCTGTTGTAATCCTGAGCAGCCTTTATTAAAGCCCATCTCTATACCATCTGGAACGCTACAAGGGATTTTACAGAAATTAGGGAACCATGGCCCCTTGCTTCAAAGAGTTTATAGTGTAAAGTAGAGAAACACAGAACATGAAGATAGGCAAAGGATTGGGGGGAGGAGAAATAGGGTGAGAGAACTGCTGAAAGATTAACAGCTCTATTACACATCCCACCCCCAAAATTATTTCATTATAGCACCATGCTCATGACAGCAGGAGTTAAGATTGTGGTCAAGTCCATGTTACAGATTCAGGAACGGGTCTAAATATGAACTTAGAATTGTACAATAAGTATTAACCAAGTTTTGAAACACACCTTCGACTCCCTTGAAGTCAATGGAGAAATCTTAGTGCAACCTAATATTAATGGATGCCATTTTAGGTTACTGTACAAATCATCTAATTGTAGTGCACCTGGATTCATTAAAAACAAACCTCTGAAGACCAATCTTGTTTAAAGCGTTGTGTTAAAAATTAGAAGTCGGAATTTCAGAGAGGGCTATTTCAACAGGAACAAACTGCTCAGACTGGGAAGAGAAGGTCCAAACTATGGTGACCAGATGTCCTGATATTATAGGGGCAGTCCCGATATTTGGGGCTGTGTCTTATATAGGCGCCTATTACCCCCTCACCCCATCCCAATTTTTCACACTTCCTGTCTGGTCACCCTAGTGCAAATTGACTTCATTAACATAAGCATAAACAGCTTAGTGTGTTTGTGAGTGGAAATACAGATGGACAGATAAGGTTTGGGGATGGTGGAGGAGGGTTAGTTTGCAGGAATGCATTCATAATGAGTTCATGCCACCAATTCGACCTGGTACAATTTGGAAGCTTACAGAATACAGGCTCATTCTAGCATACGTTACAGGTATGAAATAGTTTGTTCATACTCTAAAGACAACACAGTTACTATGATAGTCACAGGAAGAAAAATTGATAGAATGCACATGTTCAGAGGATCACAGCAACAACATATAAACTCAAAGTTTTTAAACAGCACACAGTTTCTGGGTGCATGAACTAGGCAGAGCATATTCAGAAATCTACAATTTACAATATCACAATACAGACGCTCCCTGACTTCCGAAATGGAACGCCTTGCGTAAGTCAAATTTTGCGTAAGTCGGGGATGTATACCCGACACTTACGCCCCCCCTCCCCGCCAAAACCCAAACAAACAAAAAAACCCCACCGCTTATGGGACTTACGGAACTTCTTCCGTAAGTGCGGGTTTGCGTAACCCGGGGAGTGTCTGTATTACCATCATTATTACTTTCTGAATAATCTGTCTAAACATCTTAATGTGTGGTTCTACTCCGAGAAGCAGCTGTTTAAAGATGGCACGTTTACTAGTTCTTGCTGACTTAGATCTGTGCAAGTATTATATAAAAAGTTGTCAATTTAAAAACAATTCTGAAAACACAAAGTGGGATCTGAAACTAAACTGTGCTGTGATTGTCCAGCATTATTAATAAATGTTTCTGCTAGCCAAATGTTAGCTTCAGTTACCCCTGTACAATCACACACAGCAATATTTAGCACCGAGACTGTAAATGGGTTAATAATTCTGTTATATGTGAGCCAGAACAGAACCTAGGTTATTCAAAGCCATGCTAGCCTTGTAGGGATAACAAATCAAGACACACTTTTGTTATTGAAGTCAGGAAACAGAACTCAATTATATACAGAAAAGACCTTTTGAGTGAGGGAGTAGGGAAGCCATGTTGAAAACTGACTAATTTAGACATGCCAGAACGGGTCTACATTATATCTACTTATTATGAAACTGCAGTCTTTAAAAATAATTTATCTTTGCAACAGATCCATTTATATCCTGCTGTACTGAATATGGCATCTGTTCAATACACTTAAGTGCTTCAAGTACAAAGATTCAGTTTAGCACTGGATGCATGGACCAGCGATGATGGCAGGAAGATTTAGAAAATTCAGTATTAACATTTGTCAGTCTCTAAGGTGCCACAAGTACTCCTGTTCTTCTTTTTTTAGTATTAACATTAAAAGGGCCTGTTTTTCCTTTTACACTGGCTTTGAACTAGTCTTCTCCACTGACTTCAGAGTCACTCCTGATTTACCTTGGTGTGAGAAAACAGAATCAAGTCCTACGCATTTTGATGACGTGTAGGAATTTATAATCATCCTCTGTTTAATCATTCCAGGGACTCAGAGTAGGTCTACAATGCAGATGGAGGTATAATTTCCAGCTCAGATAGATGTATCTGTGCTAGCTTTGATCAAACCAGCAGTGCAGCCACAGCAGTGCAGGTGGCAGTCAAGGTTAGTCACCTGCGTACAATCCTGTCCAAGACCCTAGGTCAGTATTCAGATAACTAGCCCACACTGTCACAGCTACGCTGCTCTTTTTAGTGTGCTAGCACGATCAAAGTTAGCACAGGTATGTCTATCCAAGTTGGAAATTACACCCCATCGGCAATGTAAACCTACCCTCCGTGACATTCTCCCTGGAAATAAGCACAGTGGCTTTGCTTGGCTGCCACATACCCAATATTTGAACTTTTTCCCCTATTTGCTGCAGTGGAAATATAGTAGTTCAATCGCACAGTCTACACTGAGCCTGCAAATGGCTGATGAGTAACAGGATTGTGGAAGTTTTAATTTTCTCTAGTGCAGTTGGAGAAAATGGGATTAGTGTGTTCCATTCTAGTACAGAGGAAAAAAAAACTATCAAATATATTTTGTGTCAAAAAGACAGTAACTTCAGAATAAAGAACTGCAGTGAAGCAACCGCATAGTCAGAGACCAGTATTAGCTGAAGATTCCATTTAATTTAAATACTTTTGGTTATTCCAAAATTCATGCCAAAGCAAGAGGCAAGATCTAAATCATCTGAAATTTATAAAGCTACTGCATGATTCTTTTCTATACCTTTTCTGAGAACTGCAACCTTAATATAACTTCTTCCAGCATCCTGTGGAAAGATTTGCCCTGCACACACACTCCAAGACCCAGTACAGAAAAATACAGATTTATTATCTTCAAATTCTTCTACATCAACCAACTAAGATGTTCTTTATACTCATCCTACCTCTAAATGTTTCTTATCTTTCAGGCATTTTCATTCCTTCCATCTTCAATAATTTTATTTGAGACAATATATATTTTTTTTAAGCACTACTGAGTAACTCGCATCTCTCAGAACATCCATCCCCCGAAGCAGCGTGAGATCTCGGGAGAATTTCAGCTCTTTCTGACACCTCTTACTATAGTGTCCCAACTAGATTTGTTGCAAGCTCTGAGAAGTGACGTGTAGCAAGTAGTTCTCTCTACTGACTCCTTTTTTCCCCTTCACGGTTATTTTATTCTTTAAATACCTTTGGTGCCTGTTCTAAAGAAGTCATAGAAGTCTCAGTAACCAGGTAACTGTGGATTCAGGCTTTTTCCTATTCAAGTAAATGAGGTAAACAATATCAAAACTGATAATATCAGCATCTGATTATACAACAGATAGGAACCATCTGTCATTAAATTAAAGAGTAGCCTCTTCTTACCATTTCTGTGCGTCAGCATTTCTCTCAGCTCTTCATGGTCACATGGGTGGGTAAAATCGAACACACTGTGCCCAGTCAGCTCAAACTGTAGAAATAAAAGAGTGTGAGTCTAGCTCTGAGTAGTCAAGAATGTACAATAGGCACAACATTGAAATTGCATTTAAAAGTGTGTCAATATTTCACCTGAGTGAGCCCCATACACTTGTTCACATTTTCAGACATGTAAATCATGTCACCATCCTCGGAAAGAACCATGACAAATCCATCAAGGGCTTTTAAGTAAAAGCAATTCATCTCCTTCTCCATTTTGGCTTCTGTCTCCAGGTCACCTAGAAGAACCCATATTTTTATTGTTTTTTAGACTAACCTCACATCATTCACACTTAATTGCCTGATGCCTGAAGTCATCCCACACATTAATAGCTAGTTTGACAGGTTGCTCACCAAAGACAGCACAATTCTATTTCTGGGATACTTAGGTGGAGAAATGGTTGTCCTGATTAAGCATCTCACTTAAAAACATGAGCTTTCAAAGAGTGTCCGATAAAAACTTAGTAATACCACATACTATGTTCAAAAATGCCAAAATAAAAGCAATGGTAGCTGCATTTTACCTTTATCTGATCTTTTTTCTTTTAAACTTTAACAACTTCTAGATGAAGTGACAAAAGTTTGTGTCATTTGTATTTAACATCTTGGTAAATGCCACTTATTTACCTGGCACTGACTATATGTGTCCTCCATTACGCAGAGTTTAAACTACTATTATCTCACTTACGCAGCTGTCACTCCCCATTGCTGCTTCCTGAAACATGTATTACTGAGGCATATCTTAAGTGGAGCACAACACATAATGGTTTTCAGTGGTTTCATTTAAACAGGGATACTCTAATTTAGCAAACCTTATCTTAGATCTACCAACTACATATCAGGTGCTGTGAGCTATCTTGGGTATGATCTACCTTCCTTCTCGCAAGGGAAGTATGCAGAGTGGAGATGGTGTCAAGTTTTATGCCCAGAAAGTCCAGAGCCTGGTGTGTGTGTGTGCGCGCACGTGAGGGGTCACAGCTGAGATTTAAAATAAATTAAATAAATAAATAAATAAAATGGTGCTGGTCTTTTTAGGGATCCAAGAGATATCAAAAATAAGTATGAAAAAAATGAAGTGTACATTACAGTTTCGGCCCCCCTCAGCCTGGCTGTATTTATTTTTGCTCTCAAGGCCCCACAGTAAAAGGTAAAGTTCTAGTTTTTCCAGTGTCTTCACTGATCGCCTCCCTCCATTGGGATATTTTTAACCAATGTAAAAGGGATGGGGCGAGTTCAGATCACTCATACCCCTTTCCTGGTCTCTGTTGGTAAGCCACAATAAGTTGATTCACTTACTTGCATCTAACAGCTTTCTCATGCGCAAGTAGCTGATAGTCAGCCTCATAATGGAGGCCTTGTCAAGGTGTGCACTGACAGTATGAGGAAGAGGCAGCTGGTGAGCAAGTTCATAGAAGACCTCAGATTCCTTGCTTCTTCGGCATCTGGCTGCATCTCTAGACTTCTCCTTTCTGCGATCTGAACTAATCCTGTATGAATAAAATTTTAGATGATTAACATACATTGGAGGCAACGTTATCACAGCAAGACAAACCAATTCCTTCCGCCTTTATATCTAAGCTACTTGCTAGCTGGTATATTTGTTATGACATATCTGAGTCTTTGTAGAAAGATTTAAAATATTCCATGTAAGGGCAGATACTATTCCATATCTGCACATGCATCTCTGACTTCCGGCACAGAAAATCCTCACAGACAAGATTAAACAAAAACGGATTATTAAAACCAAAATCCATTTTAGACAATATGGATTGACAATACACACTGCAGCTTCAATGGAAAGATTCTGGGCATTTCTGAATGTGACCGTTGCAAGATTAAACTGGCAAATGCAAAAAAAGATTTATAAACAAAGTTTGTTTAAAAAATAGTTTGTCTAGAAGTAGCATGCAGCATTCTTCTGAGAATATCAAATTACTGTGCTAGTGAAGTTTCACTACATTCAGTCATCAGCTTAATTTTAACATAGCAAAAAAGAGAGCTCCTGTTCTTTCACCTAAAGCACTCCCCTCTCCCCCTTTTCTCTATCACGATGGACAACACTGCTGCCCTACCTGTCAGAGTTTATAATCTTGGCTTTATAGTGGACTCAGTGTTTTTACCCATCTCTCCAGACCTTGTCTAAATCTTGCAGCTTCTTCCTCAATATATGCAAGACATGACCTTTTCTACTCACACTGCTGAACTCTTGTCCAAGCCCTGATCAGCTCATGCCTCGATTATCGTGAACTCCTCTTCTCTGGCCTCAATGCCTCCAAACTTGCCCTATCCTTCAAGTTCAGTCAGAATACAGCTGCTAAAGATATTTTTGGTTTGTTGCTCTGACTACATCACACATACACACACATACACTCTTTTTAATCCCCTCCATTAGTCCCTCGTCTTCTAATGCATCGGACACAAACTTCCTGTCCCTACTTACAAAGCGCTTCACAGTTTAGCCCATCCCTTCCTATTTGACTTATTATCACAAGGTGGGCTCTACCAAAGATGCCAGCCTCATTGCCTAATCCTTCTTTTGCTCCATCAAACACATCTATACTCTCTCCTAGGCTGGTCTTTACAACTTGGATAAGCTCCCAGTTACAATCTGTAAAGCTACTACCTTCAAGTCCTTCCTCAAAGCTCACCTCTGCTGGAATGCACACAGTAAGTTATAATCAGATAATGACTGGGCAGGTGGTAAGCTGAGACTGTGACAGATGGACAACATTCTGAACAAACCTTATGGAATTAGGGTTAATACCTTTGGGATACATTGTATTAAAATGCAGTTACACCTCTACCTCGATATAACGCTGTCCTTGGGAGTCAAAAAAATCTTACTGTGTTATAGGTGAAACCGCGTAATATTGAACTTGTTTTGATCCACCAAAGTGCACAGCCCCGCCGCACTGCTTTACCGCATTATATCCAAATTTGTGTTATATCGGGTGGCGTTATATCGAGGTAGCGGTGTATATATGTATGTGTTATTGTGGCAGTATGTACCTTCCCTAGGAGGGAAGGAGGGAGACTAATGCACTTCCCTCCATCATCAAGCATTTAAAGCTACCTCCTGGAGAAATAAGCATATACTAGTTCAAGTGTATTCTCCAGGGACTAACAGAAAAAGAAAGGGTTTTTGAATACCCTTTTGATTTTAAACTGGCCCAAGGCCTTCTTCAACGAACAGACAGGATCCCAGTCCCTAAGGTAGAGTAGGAAAGACTGGGCCTACTGGGTACTTGTTCTGAGCTGCAGGGGTGATGAATTCGTAACCACAAGGAATCAGCCTGGGTGGGGAGGAGGAGGATTGCTCCTGCCAGAACCTATGTTAGAGTGAACTCTGTTAAGCTTATTAGTATGTATGTAAATTCTTTTTCTGTTTTTAGTACGTTTTCTCTGTAATGCTTTTTACCTTAAAAATAAAGTAGGCTTGAATAAGAAGTGCTGTGCGGTGCCTTATTACTGTAGCAATTAAAAACATGTTAACTGTCTCTGAAGAGAAAGCAAGCAGGTGTCCTTGGACAACTTACCTATGCCAGGAATAAACACAGTAAAGGCAGGAAACTGTGCAGTCTGGAAATACCCGAGGCAGAAAGTTCTCTATACAAGAAGCAATAGCTGAGGAGCTAGAAGTCTGAGAGTTCCCTTGCTGTACACTGAACGGAAATATAGATGCAGTTGCCCTGAACGGCTACATACAGTGGCAGCAGGTATGGGATCTGTAACAATGTGAATTGCTAAGTGCCAAAAGCAGTAAAAGTGCTGTAGAAGAAAAAAAACAGAGAAAAAAAGCATTGATAGTCTCTTTGGGAAAAGGAATAGCAAAAAGAGATAAGGGAAAATGAACTATGAACAGCTAAAGAGTTATGAAGAGAAAGGGAGATTAGCCCTGAAGAAAGAACGAAATCACAGTTGATTTGCTGTGTTCTAATGACCAGCTGAGACATGATGATCTTTGTTGCTGCTGATAGAGGGACCAGCAGATGGGGAAGAATCTTGGAGCCAATACCCTAGAGAGAAACAGGGAAGAGTCCAACTTTTTAGAGTGCTTACTGGTGTCCTCCGGCACCTCCTTAGGAGGGTGGTCTTGTCCAGTCTTTTAGTTGTGGGCCTCTGTGTCTAATCAATACTTCAAGATGTACTAGGCACTGAAATGGTTGAAAAGAACTTCAAAATTTACTATGAAACTATCTGTTGCGACATTTGGACCCAAGAACAGGCTCCGAACAGAACTTTGTCCAGGAAAAGGTACACCTGTACACACTTCATCCTGAGAACAGTCACCAAGACGACAAGGACTTCTGTGAACACTCAAGGAGTGGATGACAGTCCAAAAAACAGCATGCTATATTGAAAATGATCGGTCCCATGAGTTAATTGCAAAAATCAGTTGTGCATTGGTGAACCAGCATATTAAGATAGGCATCCTTCAAAGTAACTGATGGAAAGTAAGCCCCCTAGCAGATCACCACCACTATTGACTTCAATGTCTCCATCTTGAATCTAGTCCTCTTTGTGAACTTGTTCAAGCGTTTTAAGTCCAGCATCACTCAGTCCTTCCTGGATCTCTTAGACAAGAAACAAAAGTGAGCCATGGCCGGAGAAACATCTCGACCTTGAGAACTCTTATCGCGCCAATTCACAAAAGATGATCTATAGCCTTATGCATAGTTCACCTCTTCTCTGCTATCCTCAACTCCCCAGAAGGGAAAAAAGGACAAGTTTATATCTTTGAAAATTCTTTGATATACCTCTGTCGAACCACATCCAGGACCCATCTGTCAGATGTTGAGAGAAGCCAACTGCAATCGGAGAGCGTTTCTAGTGCTGGAATTTGCACTGAGGGAAGATCGTAAAGAGGAGAAGCCAGACTTAGACATGTTTCACCTGTTTTTGCTGTAGTCTCACCTTCATTACTTAGCCAGAGTAGCCATGAAAAGGATACTTAGGCCTGTAATAAGACCAGCTTTTCCTTTCCCAGGTTTGGAACCAGGACGGTTCTGTAAGAACTTCTTTGATTTATCTGAGGACTGTCACCACTTTGTCCAATGGCTCCCCAAATAACCAACCTATTGAAAATTTCAAAGCTGCTAACATGGTTTTGGCCACCACTGTATCCTGTACTGAACCAGGCAAAGCTACGTAACAGCTGCATGGACATGTCCTTTTGTTTCTAACTGGATTGCGGGGTGAAAAAGGCTTCCATAAGGCCGACTCACACCTTGTTTATCACTCTGTTTTAACTATGGAGGGCCAAGAGGCCTCTTACCACCTGCTTATTCCTCTATATCTGAGCTCATCCTCTCAGCTCTCCAGGGCTGGCTGTATGGGGCGTGGTCAACCCAAAACAAGCAGGATTTCATTAGTCCTGCAAATGTGACATGGCTGACCTGCAGCATGAGCAGGGTCCTGTTAGTCTGGCAGTTGTGGCATGACTGAGCACAGCGTAAGTAGGGTCCAATCAGACCATGCATTTGGTGCCTTTTCTGCCAGCTTTTCTATTCCTCTGGTTAATTATGAGGTGCAAACAAACAACAACAATCATGATTAGTTATTTACTGCTTATTCTTTTCTCCAGACATTTGGACAAACGGGGATTTAATGCATGATTTCAGGAACTAGAGTCATTCTATGAAATATCGTAAATCGTTTCCTGTAGTCAATCGTTTCCATTTCACCATTCTCAGACAAAACCACAATTGCCCTTTTAACTAATGGCTTGGATATATTAGTTCAGAACAGTAAAACTTGAATTTGTTTCAGCTCGAGAAGCTAGGCTCTGAATTTCCCTCCTCTAATTTCTGTTGCAGAATTTTTCAGTTGAAGTTAGATTCCTTCTGACTAGAGGGATGAAAGAAACTACTTCTCCTTTCATGTATTTATTGAGGAAGGCAGACCATTCTTTGTGTTCTTTTCCTTGTGAAAGTCAGGATGGCAATATGGTCTGCTGTTTAAGAGAACATCTTCCTTCTATGGTCATTACATCAGGTTCCATTCTGCTGCACAATTTTTCTTTTTTGTTACCATCTTCAAATATGGCCTGAAGATTCCAAGTTCATACTAGTGCTTTTCTGTTTCAGCACAGCACGAGGCATTCAAATTTTTCCTAAGAGCTCCTACAGTCCTATTGTCGTAAAAAGGAAAAATTAGAAATTGTATCTTCAGCTACAAATTCATCACAGGGCAAGCTTATTTGCTTACTGAAAGAAACTGTGGAGAGAACAACAGATGAAGGATTGGTTACCTTTATGGGTCAAGTAAGCTAAAACATTGCACCTGTTCAGGCCAGAGGAAAAGTAATGTGCACTCTTGAGTATGTTTCCTTCACGTTCGTAGAGCAACAAGCATTCATTTCGGTTTTGTATTTCTGCTGATAGAATGCAGAAGCAAACAGAAACCTAAAGCTGGTTGTGTATCATAACTCAGAGTAATGATTTTAATGGATGTCTTAAATTAATAATCTAACACTGAGATATGTATGTATAATATCTGAGTAAATGTCAACTGAGTTCCAAATGTAAACTATGAGCTACACAGACTCAAGAGCAGTTTACACAGTTAACCGCTGGGACCACTGCAATTTAACATTGGATTAACATATTACACAGGTTCCCACTGCCTCAAAATAAGTTTTTTTTTTAAATTGGAGAGCTGGGTTTAAATAAGGTAAGCTCTGTAGCAACAACTCATGTTTGCAAACTAGTATTTATCCCAGCATGTGCATTGTTCTTATTTACCACTACAAATGGAAGAAGTTATACATATCCTGTAGAAGTTAGGATGTGGCAGAATATTCTATTTGTTTTGCTCGTTTGCCACGTAGTTTCATGCATCTACTTTTATAAATTAAGCAACACTTTGTTTTTCTATTCCATTGCAATTTAATGTTTTTACCTAAACAAATACAGCTGTACTAAACACATTCTGTACCTTACTTGTACTTTACACCCTTTGCCATAGACAGTAGGCTGGTTTACTGCTTCTTTTTGTTCTGGATAGTTTTTTTCTGGTTGAAGTACTGCTGCTGTCCCATCTCCTAGTCCACGAAAGCTTATGCTCTAATAAATTTGTTAGTCTCTAACGTGCCACAAGTACTCCTGTTCTCCTTTATCTTAGCCTTTTCCACAATGCTTTGAGCAGCTACAGACTTGTTTCACCAGCCCACTGAGGAATTTGGCTGTCCCCATTTCTGGGAGCTCCTAACTCATGCGAAAACTGGGTAACAATTATTTTTCTCCTTCTTCTCAATGTCTATTCTTGACTACACAGTTTGACTTTATTCCCAATTTCTGCAGCATTATACAGTATCACCCCCAAAGTGCTTGTGCAAGGAGACTTCACCCTGTTTCCCTATCAGGAGGATATCATCAGTCTGGTGATCAACTAGCCAATAGAGTCATAGATGTCAATGCCAAAAAAGGACCATTCTGTTCATATCATCTGATCTCTGTCATAACACAATCCACGGAGTAATTCCTACACCTACACCAAACTTCTGCTTGAAGTACATACAGCCTGTCTTTTAGAAAAACACTGAATCTCAGAGATAAAGACTTCAAGTGATGGAGAATCCACTACATCCATAATTAAATTAATCAGCCTTTACATAAAGCTACATGCAAAAGGAAACTGGCTAGGCCCTTGCCTACACACAAAAGTGGCACTGGTTTAACAAAACGGTTTCAAATGATTTGCTTAAAATCGTGAAAAGTCTGCATAGGCAGACTTAAATCTGGCTTATATTTAACTTAAATCAATTCCTTACAGACTTAAGCTAAACCAATAAGCCAGGTGCAAACCGATTTTAGTCAAACCTGTGCAACTAGACATGGCCTAGAACTGCCAAGGCCAAGTCCACCTGCCACAAAAGCCCACTGTGGAGAGCTTGACTCAAATTCCCCTCCTGCCCCTTGACTCAGACACCCCACACCCACATAATCTGCACCTATATTTTAAAAGATATTGCCAAAACAGTAACCCACAGGACTACTATCCAATAAAAACAATTTGTTTACTCTTATCTAATCTAAAGGATCTGGGCGTAGGAAGAAAAGATTTACCACAAAACATTTAGAAATGTAATGGAAAAGTCCTCTCCCACTTAGTTGCGCATATATCTATCTCCTTGTGACATTTAATTTCCTGCCCTATCTGAAAATCCGAGGGGGAAGGGGAAAGAGACCATTACTATTAATGTAACATCTTACGTGGCTAGATATACTAATTATTTTGGACTTTTAAGCAAAAAGACACATAATAACTTTTGTATCACTACATGCCATTTTGTCATTCCCCAATAACTAGGTTTAACCCCAGCCACCTCACAGGAAGTTTTCAGTACAATTAGGTTTCCAAGAATCCATAGGCTGCCCTCAGATTCTAGTTCTAAATCACCGATGCACATCATGATCTCTAACTGAAGAAATAAAATAATCCAGGCAACAGTAAAACCTAATATTTAATTATAACTAGGGCTGTCGATTAATTGCAGTTAACTCGCGCAATTAACTAAAAAAAAAAAAAAACCCCAATCACGATTAATAGCATTATTAAACAATAAAATACCAATTGAAGTTTATTAAATATTTTGGATGTTTTTCTACATTTTCAAATATACTGATTTCAATTACAACACAGAATACGAAGTGTAGAGTGCTCACTTTATATTATTTTTTATTACAAATATTTTCACTGTAAAAATTATAAAAATAGTATTTTCAATTCACCTCATACAAGTACTGTAGGCAATCTCTTTATCGTGAAAGTGTAACTTACAAATGTAGATTTGTTTGTTTACACAACTGCACTCAAAAACAAAACAATGTAAAACTTTAGAACCTACAAGTCCACTCAGTCCTACTTCTTGTTCAGCCAATCGCTCAGACAAACAAGTTTGTTTACATTTACGGGAGATAATGCTGCCTGCTTCTTATTAACAATGTCACCTGAAAGTGAGAACGGATGTTTGCATGGCACTTTTGTAGCCGGCGTTGCAAGATATTTACATGATAGATATGCTAAACATTCGTATGCCCCTTCATACTTCGGCCACTATTCCAGAGGACCTGCTTCCATGCTGATGAGGCTTGTTAAAAAAAATAACGTGTTAATTAAATTTGTGACTGAACTCCTTGGGGGAGAATTATATGTCTCCTGTTCTGTTTTACCTGCATTCTGCCATATATTTCATGTTATAGCAGTCTCGAACATGTGCTGGGTCATCATCCATTTTAAGAACACTTTCATAGCAGATTTGACAAAACGCAAATAAGGTACTAATGTGAAATTTCTAAAAATAGCTACAGCACTTGACTCAAGGTTTAAGAATCTGAAGTGCTCTTTTAAAACTTCACTTTCAGAAGTTTTAAAAGAGCAACACTCAGATGAGGAAACTACAGAACCCGAACCACCAAAAAAGGAAAATCAACCTTTTGCTGATGGCATTTGTCTCAGATGATGAAAATGAAGATGCGTCGTTTCGCACTGCTTTGAATTGTTATCGAGCAGAACCCGTCATCAGCATTGACTCATGTCCTCTGGAATGGTGGTTGAAGCATGAAGGGACATATGAATCTTTAGTGCATCTGGCACGTAAATATTTTGCAATGCCAGCTACAACAGTGCCATGCTAATGCCTGATCTCACTTTCAGGTGACACAGACTAACATCGCCTGCAAATTGTATCCAAACTTATTTGAGCAATTGATTCAACAAGAAATAGGACTGAGTGGACTTGTAGTTTTACATTGTTTTGTTTTAGAGTGCAGTTTTGTTTTGTTTTTTTACATAATTCTACATTTGTAAGTTCAACTTTCATGATGAAGAGATTGCACTACAGTACTTGGTGAATTTTTTTACAGTGCAAGTAATTGTAATAAAAAATAAATACAAAGTGAGCATTGAACACTTTGTATTTTGTGTTGTAACTGAAATCAATATATTTAAAAATGTAGAAGACATCCAAAAATATTTAAATGAATGGTATTCTATTATTGTTTAACAGCGCCATTAATCGCAAGTAGCTTTTTTTAATCACTTGACAGCCCTACTTATAAAGTCAAGAGTTATGCTGGCAGTAAATTGTTTGAGGTAACATTTAAAACATCTCAGTTAAATATAAATCTGATCTTAAGAAACTGAGCTGAAGTTTTCTGGATTTTGTGAAGAGCATATCAAGTGTCTCTCTCACTTCATTGAAAATCTTTGTTTAAATTATAAGAACTACACTTACTGACAAGTACTTTGCTCACCAGCTAATTACTTCTAGTAACTGAAAATAAGTATTATGATTTAGCAAATAAATTTTCCTACTTTTCATCGGCACTTTTCCTGCAAAGGCTGTGACGAAGTGGGGGGGAAAACACCCCCAGTTTCTGAAGAATTAAAAGTTTTCATTCAAAAAACTAAGGCCATGAGCATAACACTTGGGTGACTAATTTTAGGCATTGAAGTCAAACTCTGCCATCTCCCGCCCCCCAAATTTCTACAATATAAGAAATCTGACCCAAACTTCTATTACTTATGATTTTGAAGACAATCATCCAGATGAAAGCCAACATAGTTGTCTTCGTGAATGTGCAAGTAGAGAGAACTGCCTCTATTCACATAGATGGGAGGGGTTAATGACCATAGATGGCTAAGGTTTTGATCAGGATTTGCTGCAGCATTGTTAAGGAATTCAAGAGACAGGCATATAGTTAAGGAATTCAAGAGAGGTGGGCATTGACAAAACAACATGGCTCTTCAGACAGTGAGAGTTGCATTGGAAAAAGTGAAGTGCGAGCAGATGGACACTAACTTGCCATATCTTATTATGTATGCTTCTGGACCAAAGCACTTGAGCATGATGCTGAGTTGTTCCCAGTTTACGTGGACTGTAGTAGATCTGATCAGGATGACAGTAGCACCTTGCCAAAAAGCCATGCAGGATGCTGAAGTCAGCAAGAATGACTCTGGCAAATTATCCTGGTTGGTGGCATGAGCAGAATGCCTAAGGGGCAGCAGACTGTGCAGGATCTGCTTGACGGTGCTCCTAGCAAAGCAGTTAATCCCAATAAAACTGATGCTATTGGTGCCGCAATTCAAGACTGGTGATATCACCAACGTGCTGCTGGTGGAAGTGACTCCCCTGTTTCTGGGAATCAAGATGGTGGAAGGTGTCTTCGCTCAGCTCATCAACAGGAACACAATGGTTCCAACCCAAGAAAAGCCAGGTGTTTTCTATAGTAGCCTGCTGACAACATACTTCTTGGGCAATTCACTCCGGTAGGAATTTCCACAGTTCAACATGGAGTGCCCCAGACTGAAGTCACTTTTGACACCGATGCTAACAGCACTGTTCACATGTCAGCAAAGGATAAAGGGACAGGACGCGAACAGCAAATTGTGATCCAGTCTTGTGGTGACATCAGCAAAGATGGCACTCAGAACATGGTGAAGACTGCAGAGAAATATTCAGAGAAAGACAGACGAAGAAAGTAACGTGTCAAAACTGTGAAGATAACAGAAGGCATCATCCAAGATAGAGGAGTTTAAGGATCAGCTGCCAGCAGATGAGTGCAACAAACTGAGGGAAGAAATTGCAAAAACGATAGAGCTGTTGGCTCATAAAGATGCTGAAACAGTAGAAAACATTAGACAGACAACATCCATCTTATAGTAAGCTTCTCTCAAGCTCTTTGGAATAGCATACAAAAAGATGGCACCAGAGCAAGAGGGTTCTGGTGGAAATTCTGGGGATCCGAAGAAAAAGAAAAAGAAACAGTAAAATATCACTGCTGTGCACAGACTGGAGCAGGAAGAGGGTGAAAGTTCTGAAGCTTGGAAGCAAAGGGACCATCCTAAGCTGAAATGGGCAGAATTCAGTCTGGTCTTTGCAGTATTCTATATACAATTTCTTTAGTGTATAAATGTAATGATTTGTCTACTAGATAAATCTTCATTTAATGAAAGTTAATTCATGAAAGAAAGTTCTAAAGTTTCGGTCTTGTGGTATTTTCAGTTGAGCAACCAGGGGATTCACTCATCATTTACTCCTAACACTTGACACAACAGTGTACTAAATTAGGTCAAAGGTTTGAAACCACGTCACAAATCATGGTGCAGGGACGGGAGTCCTGATGAAGCCTGAAACAGAACAACAGCCCTATGGATCCTCTTTGTGGAGCTAAGCACTTGTGGTCTGATTTGTAGTACATCCTGGGTTCAGCAGTGGCTGGGTCAGCTACATTGCCAGACAACATTAAATCTGCAGCTAACTTAGTATTCTTGTACCAAAGGAGAATGCGTTACTTTAATTTGGCTTTAACTTTATTCCTTATTTATAAGGGCACATTGAAGTTACATGCATTGCTTGTCTAAGCTTTCTGCTCCATCCTAATCTGCTTTCTGCTTATTGTAAAACAACTTCCCTGATTAAAGTGTTCTCACTGGAATCACACACTTTAAGGTCAGATGGGACCATTATGATCGTCTAGTCTGATCTCCTGCACAACGCAGGACACAGAATCTCACTCACCCACTCCTGTATCAAACCCCTAACCTATGTCTGAGCTACTGAAGTCCTCAAATCATGGAAAAAAATCACTAAGTTTCCCCTCCACAAATGAATACATGCATCCTTTCTTCACCTCTGCCCTCTCAATACCATGCGCGCGCGCACACACACACACACACACAAAACCTATCCCCTGCCAGTGCAGTGTAAGTCTTCTGGCTAATTACCTACTGGATGATGGTAAAAGTTAGGCAGAGTTGAACTGAACCTTTAATTAATTTGTTTCTCTTTGTTAACACAAGAAATCATATACAAATGCATTGTTATTGTGGTAAGCAGTCCTCTAACAACTTGTTTTATCTGTTACTAGTTTTCAGTCTTGCAAAATTTCCTAAAATGACTTTGTATTTAGGAATGAAATCAACCTTAAAAGCTGCAATTGGTTCAGAACACAGTAGTCCACTTAGGAACCTAGACCAACAGAACCAGCTTAATCTCAGTGTTCCACTTTTCTCTGGCTCCCAGTGAATATGGAGCCATGTTTTATATTTCTGTAGTCCTATGCAAAGCCCTCCATAGGACTGAGCCAACTTAGCTGGGGACAGCCTCACACTGCCTGACCACAACCTTCTTCAACAAATGTTTCACAGGAACAACAGATTGTGAAACTTCCGAGAGTAGAAAATAGAGCTTTCTTGGCAAACAGCCCATAAATCTGGCATTCCCAAAAGACAGCGAGATTACTTCAAAGCTCTGTGCCGTCAGAATAAAATGCAAAGCTCTTTGACCTAACCTTTCCACAATAACATCCCCATAAAGCCCAGTTTTTGTAGACTCGAGGTGGGAGGAAATAAAAGGACACCATTATATTTGTGTTCATTTCATAAGTTCATGATGTACTCTGCTTACCATAGTGAACCTGGATGGAAACAAGGAGGAAGGAATTCAAATCAGCAAAGATAATAGTCTAGTGAAAATACTATTCTTTTAAACTTACATAAAATGATTCAGATTCTGGACTTCTTTGACATTACAGTCCCCTCCCATAATGTTCACATCAACAAAAGCTCACTGTGATTTAATATTTGGGAATGAAGCCAATAACAGTCCACTTTCCTCAAGGATATTAAAAAAAACCCTGTATTTTAGAAAATGAATGCAAAGCTCTACTCAAACCAAGGATTTAAAAATCTTATGGTGTTTACAAATAAAATATCTTCCCAGAGGTCATATTTTTCCTTACACTGTGTCAGAACAATCTTATCTGATATGGGAAAAGGAAATTTCAGATTTTACTCTTGGTTATGAATTTTAATAAGGCTGGATTTTAAATAGTTCTATTTAAACTCAGGAAGTTCTTTTGGTGTCCTTTGTAGGGTTTTCCCATTAGCTGCAACACAGCTGCAGATCCCCAACAATTAGTTTCACCATGCTTTTCACTGAGTGGAGTAACCTCTGCTCCAAGAAATGGCAGTCTCCAACGCATAGACCAACAACAAGGTGTTTCTAACTAATTGCACTGGGAAAGCTAGAAAGATTTTTCTTTCCTTCCTCAAATGGACTGACTGACCGACTTACTTTCTTGAAGGTCTGGTATACTCTCATACAGTTATCAGTATAGATGTGTGCCACCCCTTCAGCTTCAGGGTCTAGGTTTACTGTTTCTTGGTCAGACATGAAATTTCTTCCGCGTTTACATCAACAGTGTCTCAGTCTTTTCCAACATGGATGTCTTTTACTCACTGCTTCTGTGGTCTATATCCTATGTAAATGGTTTTCTGAGCCGATATTATTAGACCTCCAGTGTAACAAGTGCACTGGCTTCTGAGTTTGACATCATCTTGCTCAGTCTGTGTTACTGGATCATTGTGATCTGGTGTTCTCAGTCTGATAGTGCACCTGCCTCTTCTCTTCTACTCTCTCCCCTTTTTTCCCCCTCTATCAACTGCTAGTCTACAGAATTCACTGTAGCATGATCTATAGCAAGGGTTCTCAAACTGGGGTCAGGACCCCTCAAGGGGTCACAAGATTATTACATGTGGGGGGTGTCGTGAGCTGTCAGCCTCCACCCCAAGCCCCACTTTGCCTCCAGAATTTATAATGGTGTTAAATATACAAAAAAAAGTGTTTTTAATTTAGAAGGGGGGGTTCACACTCAGAGGCTTGCTATGTGAAAGGGGTCACTAGTACAAAAGTTTGAGAACCACTGATCGATAGCTCTCTGCTACATCCTGATCTCAGTTTAAACTCACTTCCACAATACACAAACCTATGCTAATCCAGTCTCCAATATGATGAATACTGCTCTATGAATTACCACTCAGACCAGCAGGAAGTTTAAAGAATTATTGTTACAAGTCATATATTTCACATTGACCTTCAGGATTGGACATTTAATAGAGGGGCCCAAGATCCAATGGCAAAAATATAAAAATTTGAAGGCCATGTCACTGAAGATTTAAGAGAACTATTAACCTCAGAATCCAGCATAATATATACAGGTATGTAGATACCTATCCATTTGCAAATACAAATGCTGTAATTTTGTTACTACATTTTTTCACTTCAGATTGGCTCCAGAAACAGTATATTTTTGCTTTCAAGTGTAGAATTTTAGTTGAAAATCCCATTCTGGAAGATTCACTTCACAGCAGTTCAACAACAGGTAGCCTTTGCTGACCAGTCAAAAGGTTACTCTTCTCACTATCTTCCTGACAGAAAGATGTCTAGTCAACTCCATTTTCACTTTTTTAGGGAAGCCCAGAAAGCAACACATTTTACAATTATCTACACAACACTTAGTTACCCCCCTTACAGAATTAAGGACCTCCCTCCTACATTTTGAAGGTGGATTTGTTCAGAAGGGACTTTTAAATAGAAGTTTTAATGAATGGGTGAAATCTGTATACCCCAAGGTGACAGTGACCAAAAATACGAAAGTTGGAAGTGACAGGGGAAGAATATTGCTAATTCAATTCTTGGAGGGTAAGGGAAGAGTGAGGAATCTAAACTCACTATCATTCAGATGATATTAAATATATAATATTTAAGTATATAATATTAAAAAAGCAAACAATGTCTCTGCTCTCCTAAATTATGAATCAGTTGCAGTGTCACAAAGTTCCCGCCATGGCCTTTGCACGCTGTTATTCAGGACAGTAGTGTCTAAAAGCCCCAAAGATGGGGGCCCTATTGTGCCCACAGGCGCCGACCCCGCAGCTCCCACTGGCCACGGTTCCTGGCCAATGGGAACAGCAGAGCCAGCACTCAGGGCAGGGGCATTGTGCAGAGCCGCCTAGCCGCACCTCTGCCTAGGACCAGCAGGACATATTGCCGCTTGCGGGGAGCCACCTGAGGTGAGTGCCACCTAGATCTGGCACCCCACACCCTTCTCCCACGCTGAACCCCTGCCCCGAGCCCCCTCCCATATCTGAACTTCCTCCTAGACCCCATACCCCACAACCCATCCTGCACTCTGAACCCCTCATGCCTGTTCCTCCACCTAGGAGCAGCAGGGACATGTCGCTGCTTCCGGGGAGCCGTGTGGTGCCAGGTAGAGAGCCTGTTGGTCCTGCACCAATTGGACTATAAACCGGACTTTCAATGAATATCAGAAATGCCGGTTTATAGAGCTTTCTGGTTGGTAAAGTGCCAGATAACACAGCTTTTACTGTAATTAGTCATTGCCTCTTGTTTTTCATATTTTTGGAAAGGAGCTGCAGATGTAGGCTTTATAGATGTGAGGTTTTTTGTTTTTTTAAAAGGAGAAGTGAAGCCACATGTGGCTTGACAGTACAAGTCCATACATTCAAATGAGCATGAAAATTAAAATGCCAAACACAAAATATAAAGGCCTTTAAGAAACATTTTGCCTTTTCAGTTTACTAGTAAGTTTATCCTGGGATGTGAGTTGCATAAAGAAATTTCTGAAGATGAGATGTCCTGGGTTCTTAAAACTTTCTTTTCCCTCTTGAAATGTAAAAAGATCCCATATAAAGAAAGCTACTCTGATTTTAATTAGGAGTACAACGAAACATGGATTCTAAAAAGCAGATGTCATCCTTGTTTGCTAGGTACTACTATGACAATCACATCAGTGTTGAAACTGTTGAAAAGGGCATGTTTAATAAAAGTTAATGACTTGTTAAAACCTCCCAGCGTTGTAATACAAAACAGTTTTATTGTATTGTAAGCACCAAGTGTTGCAGCTTGCTCAGTTTTTCATTTGAGCTCCTGTTCAATGCAATGCAAGTTACAAGTTTATTTACTTTGCAGATTTTTCCTTAAATGTTTAGTAAATATACATTCATATACTACTATTTAAAATATTTTGCTCATTTCTATCTCTCTACTCCAAATGCTCCATGTTGTGTCCAAACTAAAATCTTGGACTGTCTCTCTGACATGTTTTCATGGATGTCTAGCCATCAATTCAAGCTCAACATGGCTAAAATAGAGCTCTTAAACTCTCCCTGCTATCTCTTTTCTCACTGACCATGGAAAACATCATCAACTTGCCTGTCACTCAAGCCCATAACCTCGGTGTCATTGTTGAGTTGGAACCCTCACGCATAGATCACCACATCCAGGCTATGTCCCAAGTCTTGCAGATTCTTTCTGCATAATATACCTCTACCCCGCATTAACGCTGTCCTCGGGAGCCAAAAAATCTTACCATGTTATAGGTGAAACCGCACTATATCGAACTTGCTTTGATCTGCCGGAGTGCGCAGCTCCGCCCCTCCCCCCCAGGGTAACTGCTTTACCGCATTATATCTGAATTCATGTTATATCGGGGTAGAGGTGTATCTCTAAGATACACCCTTTCCTATCCATCCACACAGCTGAAACTCTCGTCCAGACTCCCATCTAGCATTTCAGTTACTACAACATCCTTTTCTCTGGCCTTGACAAATGCAATTTTGCCCATCCATTCAGAATTTTGCTGCAGAGAACATTTTCCTGTCCCTTTGACCATCTCCCCCAGCTTTGCATCCATCCACTGGCTCCCCCTTCTCTAGTGTATTAAACAATCAACTCCTCCCACTTTTGATCCGCCCATGATGCCAGCCTTCACCACCCACTTGATACATTTTCAAGCAAGCACCTTTGTGCTTTCTCCAATGTTAACCCTCAGACTTCAGAGGAGCACTTCATAAATATCTGCAAAACTAACTCATAAAGCTTCTTCAAACCCTGCTCTGCCATGATTCCTACAAAAACTTCACAATAATTAGGCTGTGGTGGCTGAGACTGCAGCCTCTCACTGTTTTCTTGCACTCCTCCATCAATCTGCCTCTGTATCCATCTGTTGTCTCTTGTCTGATACTTACGGTAGATTGTAAATTCTTTGGGGGCAAGGATTATCTGTTGCTACTTCACCTAGCACAATGTGGTCCTGGGCCATGACTGGGACTCCTAGGAGTTACAATACATACATAATAAATAATTAATAGCTATTATCTGTAGGATGAAAACATGAAGCCACACATGGCCAAATGTTATAAATCTTCACGAGGGTTGAAATAAATCTAGTCAGTTTGCAACAGAAATCAAGTTTAATGACTATCTTTACTCTCCTAAGAGCTACTCAGAGTGATATTCTTGACAGGTCAGATTTCCAGTGCCAGCAGGGCAGTTTAAAATGTCTCATGTATATCAATGTAAAGGTTGTAGATATCAAAATGGAGGACACTGCCATTATAAACCTGGATATTATAGACGTTAACAAAGGGAAACAAATACAGGTCAGATATTGTATAGGTATACATCCGATGAGGCGTTCATCTTTATCAGCTCACTTATTTTGAACAAAATACCTTGGGCCAGATCTTCAGGTTGGTGTAAACTCACATAGCTTCAATGTTAATTGGCATAGCTCCATCAGTTGGGGGATCTGGCTCCAGAAAGAACCCTAGAGAATTTTGGGGTTTGTGATTTACGCAAAAAGTATTTAAAAAGAGACACTGCTGGAATACATCCATATTAATATAATTCCTCCATTTCTAATGGTTTTGAAATGCTACTCTTTCAAAACTGAAAAAAATCCCTACCTACAACATTATAAATAGCATTTTTATGGTAGGCCAAATCACACCAGTTCCTGGAAGATAAAATCCATAATCTGAATTCTTCCCAGACTGTCAGACATTACTTCGATCACAAACAACACTCTACTATCCTGGTCTATCCTCAACAGCTCATTGCATGTTCTCTGCGTCAAGTTCCAGAAGTTTTCCCTCCCCGAGTAGCATTTGGAGGGATTCTTTCAGTGTTCCTCCAGCTGCCCAAGAACACACCTGCCATGGCAGAGGCTCTGGCTTCATTCCTAACACATATCCCAAATAATTCCATCTTCTTTTCTGGATTGCTTTAGAGCTAATGAGCTGTTGAATGCTCTGATAAATCTTGGCATTTGTTATAAATTCATTCCATTTGATATTTAGTATTTTTCTATGCTAGCTCTCCTACTATTATCACTGATTGAGCCACACCAGAAAGTTTTAAGACAAGGCTTCAGTAGCGGCACGTCTCTGACTTGCATTCTCTCAGTAGCAGGAAGATTCTGACCAACCAGCAGTCACAAAACTGTTCCCCACTCCTCTCCCTCTTGTTTGCAGCCAAGTTGAGGGAGAAATATTCCTCTCAGACAAGGATCTAGAGATATGTAAAGGCAGATTTTTCTAACAAAAATGGACGGGGCAGGGAATGGCATTGTGCTTGCTCTGCCCTTTTTCCATCCTCAGAAGTAACAGGAATGTCAAGTCTGGTATTCCCCTGGTTTTTCAGGAAGACTTTTAGTGGACCGCGGCATATGAACTGGAGAGCTGACTCTCAGGGAACAGGGAAATTAACTGGAATAAAATATTTCACAATAGCTCCCTCTGTGAATTCACTTATTCCAGTGTATGAGTGCCAGGGCTCTGAATCTTTAATGCTACTGAGAGAATGCAAGTCAGAGACGTGCAGCTACTGAAGCCTTGTCTTAAAACTTTATCCAGAATGCTCATTAGTCAAGTGAAATTAAATGTGTTAAATTGCAAACAATAAGTGACTAAAAAAAATATCACTTCTCCTTCCAACTGTTCAGTTTTCTGTTTTTTTTTTTTTACTCTTAGGATATCAATTTCACTAGTTCTCCAGTCACCATATAGCAGCAGTCAAAGGAAAAGGCGGCTGGATTTCTAATATGTAAAAACCATACATAAAAATTTGCAAATTGAACACTTTTCATGCCTTCTTTATACATTTTTAAGAGAACCTTTTTTTTCCCCTATTTGCCTATTTTCCCTTTTTAAATTGTCACCTTTAACTTTCAATTAGTTATTTTCACATTTAGGATAAGATTATATAGGAAACATCCCCACAAAGAGAACAATGTAAAAAAATTAAGCAATGCGTGTTTTAATTAGATGTTCCCTATTCAGAAGCAGGGCTTGGTAAAGCAACTGGCCCCAGGCAAGACAGAGGCTTGCCTAGCTAGCAACAGTACTTAGCTTAGATTCTGCAAATGTTGATTGTCTATCGTTTACCAAAAAGTTTCTAGCCCTTGCACTTGTGACGATAATTTTACATTAGATTATTGTTTGAAAACTAGTCCTTTTCCAAATCTTGGATATAGATTGCTCCAGAGTGCCACTTCTGTTACTCATAACTTTGTTAAAACATCAAAAAAAGTAAAATTAACAAAATTCTGATAATTTTTATTGATGGTATTCAAAACCTTGTGCTTATCATGCTATGCATACTTAGTAAAGCAATGAGAAGCTGCAAAATGGACACACGAGCTAATTACTCAAAACATTGCTGATTAAAAAGGTAAAGCAATGGAGACCATTCCCCCCCATCCCTGCAGAAACAGTAAGTACCTATGGAAAAAGACAGAAAAGCTCCTCCTCCCTCACAAAACCTGGGGAAGTGCGACTTCAAATTTTTCAGACTTTTACTAATCAGCAACTGATATCCAGGATATAGATTAGCCTTTCTGGCTGAGTTTCCCACCACTGCTCACACTGGCAGAGCTGAATCAGTGATAACAGAGATAATTTATTTATTTATTTTAAACACAAAAAGTCCATGATGTACACAAGTCAGTGGAGACCACAAGCAGGTTCCAGAGACAACATGCTGGAATAACCTCAGCAAAACTGTCTCTCCCCTTCCATCTGTGTACATGTTGGCCTTGGAACTTGGCTTCTCATCAGGTTTTGCTGCTGGAGACCCCACCCTCTTTTCTCATACTGGAATGGACTAATGAATGTCTAGTCAAGTTTTTAAGTCCCAACTAAGAATTAAACACGCAGATCATAACTGCAGTTTTAATGAAACTAGAAAACCAAATATGAGTGTTGCATTATAGACATGTAAACTACTGGTCTATGAGGCATACTGAACACTCGAGATTACCTCTTAAAATTCTCCCGTATGTTACCCTTAATAGATAATATTTAAAACAGAAGGAACAATTTACTCCAAAAGTTATTGAATACTCGGGAAATAAGTGTTATAGTATCAAGAAAGAAGGTGATAGAGTTCTTGTTCAGTTTCCTTTTCTAGTATGTGTAATCACAAGCAGCATGTCTTTAATAATATTAACTAATAAATAATACTACGCAGCACATACTCTTAAGATGGCGCAAGTGTCATGATGCTAATGGTGAGCATTCACATCATGGCAATAGAGGAAAAACTATGTTGGCAGCACCAAGCATTTGTACCCCATTTATAAAATTTAGGGGTAGGGGTCAATGTTTCCTTTAACATATACTATCCTGTTAGGCTGGATTACTTTTGTTTTTGGTGAGAGTCACACCAAAGAACTAATAGTAGAGTAAAGAGACCATATTTGGAGATAAAGTAAAAGCATATTGGCATTATCCTGTTTAACAAAAGCCCAAAAGAATTACAACCGAGGCTTACTAATTTAAAACAAACCCCCCTCTCAGAGACCCTGTTTCTTCCCACAAGGCACAAGTGGCAACAGGCCTCCATGAGCCTGTACTGAAGATGGATTAACTGCAAGGGAAGAGGCAAAACCCAAATAATTGTCAGTAATGTGTCAGTTTGCTAATTATACTGGGCTCAATGTCCATAAGGAAAGAAACTAGAACTACAGAAGTTTTGAGCTACATAAAGCAGAACAGCTTTTAAGTGTCTTTCAAAGTTTTCCATGAGTCAGTAAGTCAGTCCATAAGCCACCAATTCACATTTAAAATTACTATCATCACTGATCTACATTTACATACAGCTTTTCTTTTTCATTCTTCATATACCTATAACTACTCGCCTCTATAATTAAGTTCAGGACTTCACAGCACACAACTAGCCTCGCTTTATATCCTCTTGCAATACTCATGAATCGAATGTACCCAAGTGTTAAGATTCCTTTATTTTTACATTAAATTGCAGAGTAAACTGTCAAGTAAGATTGTTTCCCAATCTTTGCTGCTCCTGTATTTATAGTATTGCAACTCTTTTTCTGCTCTATGACAAATACCAACTTTTATCCAAATCCTTACTTTGCTAAAAATTACAAAATTTAGTTGTTTCCAACATTCGGGGGGAGGGGGAGATGGAAACCACCCCAGGATTTAAGTTATGTGTCCAAATACGAGATAAACTTTAACAAAACTAAAAATAAACATCAATGTTCATGTGGTGTAAAATAAGAGGGATTCAACTAAATGAATGTATGGGAGTAGAAAATTAAACAATAGTGAGTCTTCATCACTAAAGTTTTGGCTAAAATGTTGCATTTCTGTAGCTTCAAGAAAACATTGCTGGAAAATGGAAAGAATCAGCTTCAAAAGAATCCTTTAATACACACAGCCAAACCTAAACCCACCTCAAACAATTTGGGATTGTTAAGGATCACTTGATATTTGAAATATTGTAGCCATGTTGGTCCCCAGATATTAGAGAGACAAGGTGGGTGAAGAAGAGCCCACCAAAAAGCTTGAAAGCTTGACTCTTCCACCAACAGAAGTTGGCACAATAAAATATATGACCTCATCCACCTTGCCTCTCAAGTAACACTGACTTTCAACAAGTTCTCTGCTCCAAGTTGCATGAATGTCAACTCATATCCTTCCTTTTTTTGCCTACCCACATCTTTGTTCTATGCATTTACAACATCAATTTTATACTGTTTCTTTTTCAAACAAAAAAACATACTCCACAATACTTTAGAGTTAATACAATTTCACAGGAAGATTCAGAAGGAAGTTCTGAATAGGTCTTCAGGAAGCAGCAGCCAATAAATTCTCATTCTTGAGCTTCACCTTTAATTTATCCCCTCCCTCCTATGTACACTGATTCTTACATCCAAAAATAAAATAAAATAAAATGGCAGATCACATCCAGCAGCAGCAGGAAAATGGGAAAAAGAAGATGGTTAGAAAAATAACAGTCACGGACACAAAATGAGGGGACTACAAAAACTGAATCCGCAAAACCTTTTCCAGACCAGCCTTTAAACTGGACCAAGCTCAGTAAAGAAAAGGTCACTTACTTATGGTGCAATATCTTCTATGAGGCTTCCTGATAGTTATTAGCACTAAGTAGAACACATGGGTTTAGAATGGGCACCACCCATATGTACCCTACTTGAATGCATTTTTCTACACAAGAATTTTTTTTAAATTGAAACATAAATTGCAATTGGTGCAAAGGTAGCACTTCCCCACAGGTAAATTGCTCAGTATTTGCAACCTCTAACTGCACAAAATCAATAACCACCAGAAAAACCTAGTTCAGCCACAAACATATTTCATTCGTCTTATTGCCAGTATCATTTAAATAGTAAAGCATTTTATATCTATCTCATTTGACCTACTCAGTTGATTCTCTGATACAAAGACCAAGATAACAAATCAAGGTATCAACAATATAAACATACTCTGCCTTCTGTAGATTGAGATTAAATTAATCCCTCCACAAAATGCACTGGTGGAGGTTTGTCTGATCTAAAAACCTGATCACCAAAATAATCCTCAGCAAACTCTACACCTTCAACATATAATAAGGTTTATTTCTTGAAGCTTTCATTTCCCCCTTTTTGATTCTGAATTAAAAATTCTTAGAGAAAAATAAAGTTATTTCCACTTTGGAACATATATTGTTCAGTAAACTCTCTTTTCTAGAGGATCAGCATCTTGAAGAGGAATTTTTTACTTATGGGTTCAACATTTTAATAATCGCCACTCTTCCTCCCTCCCCAACAAAAAAAACAGCCAATTATGGAAACCAAAACTGCAGAAGATGCCTTTAAAAGAAAGAAAGAAAAAAAAAAAAAGACGTCACAGTTCATTGTTCACATATCCTTTCCAGTACAAACAGCACCCTGGAGTTGATTTTAGTATAAGAACATCTAATCACATTTGTACTTTTAAAAAAAGATACTGTGTTTATTTTCTAAGCATATATAGACATTCTTTTCACTCCCAATCTGGCTTTAAAAATCCCTCAACTTTTGAAATAGCTACTATATAGCTGTGTATTTTCGTTTCTGCTGCCTTTAACTGTTCTGCCTTCATTAATCTGGTTTATATCTATTTTCTGACAGATTGTAAAGAGCTTTGAACAAGAGTAGTGTACTAAGCCATCCCCTCTTCTCATTCTAACACTATTATACTCACATATTAACAAACCATACACAGTACAGAGTCATTAAATCAGGTGAACATACATCACATTTAATCAACTGCAAGTCAGGCCCTACTTATTCTAAGCCAAGACCAGAACAAGGGTGGGTTTTTTTAAGTTGTCTAGTGCACCGTGTGGCAGAAAAACAGCAGCTCGGGCCACTGAATTCCACGGTGCCTATGCATTAAGTGTCACTGGGGTTAATAAATTATCTTGGAGACGAAGTTACATTAAACAGAACTGGCACCAGCTCCCCGCGCAAATCCTGGATATTAATTTTCTGAGATCTGCACTCCCCTCCCTTCCCCCCCACAAAATGGCGACGTGGACCGTAGGGAGGAGGAGAAAGGAGAGAGTGCAGCACTCTCCTGAGAGCCGGGGCTGGGGAGGATGGGAGTGGGGTTGTGTGAGGGGAAAGAGGGGCGCCCCGGGGGGCAGGGAAGGAGGGGTACGGATACGGGGGGAAGGGAAGGAGAGAGTATAAGCGGGGGAGGAGAAGGGGAATGTGACGGGGAGTGCAGGAATAGATCCCCGGGGCCGAGGGGGGGTGGGGTGTCCCCAAACGCCGGGGAGACTTGGGGGGGGGGGAGGAAGAGGGCGGCAGCGCGAGCCGGCTGCCCCGGGGAGAAGGGGCAGAGCGGGGGAGGGGGTAATGGGGATTAGTCCCCGGTGCGGCGGCTGGGGAGCGCGGCGCAGGCCCGAAGCCCCGCGGGCTGCTAATGAGGAAGAGGAAGGGCCGGCGGTGGAGGATCGCGGGCGGAGAGCGGGCCCCGGTACCTTTTCTTCTCGCCGCTGAGCTCCATGGCGGCCGCTCCGGGCTCGCACGGCGGCGCCTGTCGCAGTCCGGGCTGGCGGTTCAAGCCCCGCAGGGGGTCGCGCAGAGGTGGGGGGAGGCGCAGCCGAAGGCCGGGGCTCAGCGCATGGGGCAGGCTGCGGGGCCTGCGGAGGGGATGGGCTCGGCGGCGGCTCTGACCACGCAGGCGGCGGGCTGCTCGCTCCTCGCTGAGGGCGAGTGGGCGGGGAGGCGGGGCCGGCCCAGCCAAGCGTCGCACCACTGAGAGGCCTCGCAGCCGCCCGGCCCCCCTCGCCGGCTGGGCCAGCTGAGCAAACAGCTGGGAGGGGGCCGGAGTCTCACGTGTAGGGCTGTGTGCGGGGCGGGCTGGGGACGAGCCCCCCTCCGCCGGGCCCGCGGCGACACAGCGCGGCCTGCAGCGCGCTGGGGGCGGGGCCAGGCTGCAGGGTCCCTGCGCCTGCCACCCCGTGCCCACAGCGGGGCTAGAGACCCCCCTACACACCCCGAGCCCGCCACCGGCACCCCGTGCCCACAGCGGGGCTAGAGACCCCCCCCCAC